>NC_092334.1:211782000-212100000 GCF_046630445.1 Rutidosis leptorrhynchoides
GTTCTGCTTTTTGGATGACCAACCAACTAGCCTATTCCTCAACATATGAATTGATCCAGATGTGCTCTTTCTATCAACATGGCAACCACCATGATCCGCATCAGTATAAGCAGTGAGATTGAAATCGGATCCATGAGGATACCAGAACCCAAGGTTAGGTGTACCTTTAAGGTATTGAAAAATCTTAACAACCGCTTTGGAGTGAGATTTCTTAGGGTTGGACTGAAAGCGGGCACAGACAGTTATGGCAAGTGTAATGTCTGGTCGACTTGCAGTCAGATACATTAAAGAACCAACCATGCTTCGATAAAGCGTAATATCAAAGGGTTCCCCATTAGTATCAGCATCCAGTAAAGTCCTCATTGGGGTTGTCATTGGTTTTAAAGCAGTCATTTTAAAACGTTTTAGCATATCATTGATATACTTTGTTTGACTGATAAAAATCCCATTTGGTAATTGTTTTACTTATAACCCCAAGAAGAAAGTTAACTGGTCAAGCATGCTCATTTCGAATTTGTTGGCCATAAGGTCACCAAATTCTTTGCATAAGGCCGGGGACGTGGAACCAAAAATAATATCATCAATGTAAATTTGAACCAAGAGAATGTGACCGTGGTTTTTACGGATGAATAGCGTTGTATCAATCGTTCCAGGAAAGAAGTCATTGTCCAACAAATACTTTGTTAAGGTCTCGTACCATGCACGCGGTGCTTGCTTCAGACCGTATAAAGCTTTCTCCAAGTAGCAAACGTGGTTTGGATGAATGGGATCGACAAAGCCTTCTGGTTGATCAACATAGACTTCCTCTTGAAGATAACCATTCAGAAAAGCAGTTTTGACATCCATTTGAAACACCGTGAACTTCATATGAGAAGCAAATGCAAGGAAAAGATGAATTGCCTCAATCCTAGCAACCGGAGTAAACGTTTCGTCATAATCAATGACCTCTTGTTGTCGATATCCTTTGGCCACAAGACGTGCCTTATTTCGAACCACAATTCCATCAGAATCCTTCTTGTTCTTGAAAATCCACTTAACCCCTATTGGTCGTTGACCGTTGGTCTTGGAACTAATCACCATACTTTCAATCGTTCAAATTGATTGATCTCGTCTTGAATTGCAACTACCCAGTATGGATCTAGTAAAGCTTGAGCAACCGTTGTTGGTTCAATTTTACTAAGAAAGGCTGTGAATAGACACATATTCTGAGTAGCCCTTCGAGTTGAAACTGGAGCAGATGCGTCACCAATAATAAGATCTATTGGATGACTTTTAGTCCATCGGGTGTGGGGAAGAGGTTGAACATCAATTGTATCCATCGAAACATCAACCGTTGTTGACGTTGAGACTTGATCTGCTTGTTCTGATGTAACATTATCTAATGGATTCAATAGAGTATCTGGAGAAACAGCTGGAGTTATATCAAATGATGAATCTTGATCTTGTTCAAGATTATCAGTAACAGGAGGTTGGAGGGAGGATGAAGAAGCAACAGGTGAATCAGTTGGTGTTGAATCTTCATCAAAAAGACTTTGAAGAGTCTCCACAGTAGTTGACTGTGATGGTGTAACCGGTACGGCTTGAACATTTGAATCCCGTTGAGGAGTATAAAGACTATCAAACAAGATATCCAGTTCCTCTGATGTAACCGTAGGAACACCCTTCTTCGAGAAAATTGAGTTTTGCGCGGAAGAAGTAGTAGCCAGGTTAGGATCGGGTTTTGAACTGAGTTGTTCAAAAGCCATTCCCGAAAATTCATCGAACTTGACGTTAATGCTCTCTTTAATCATCTTTGTCCATTTATGATAAACACGATAAGCAACTTTGTTCGAGGTATAACCAAGAAATATGGCCTGATCGCCATGAGGATCAAACTTTCCGAGGCTGTCAAAATCGTTAAGCACATAACATATACAACCAAAAATACGGAAATATTTGACATTCGGGCGTCTACCATATAATAACTCATATGGAGTTTTATCAAAACGTTTGTTTACAATACAACGATTTTGGTTATAGCATGCAGTTGAAATGGCCTCCCCCCACATTTTTAGAGGTAATTTGGAGTAGGCAAGCATCGTTCGTGCTGCTTCGCACAACGTACGATTACGTCGTACGATTACGTCTTTCAAATTCCGTCCCATTATCAGTTCTGATGCTCTTAACATGTTTGTTAAAAGAGCGTTGAATCTTTTTAATGAACTCATTGATAATGACGGGGGTTTCTGACTTAGTTCGCAAAAGAAAAATCCATGTAAACCGGGTATAGTCATCAACAATGACAAGCACATGTTTCTTGCCACCGAGGCTAGAAATACGCATGGGTTCACATAAGTCCATATGCAATAATTGCAAATACGATGAAGTACTGGGGTTTTGCTTAAGCTGATGATTGGTCCATTTCAGCTTACGCATCGCACATGATGGACACACATGATGCTTATCATATTGAAAGGTTGGAATACCATCAACTAAATCTTTAGAGACTAGTCGATTGATACCCTTGTAATTCATGTGTGACATCCGATGATGCTATAACCATGAATTTTCTTTAGTAGAACGAGTGGCCAAACACATGGTTGCATGTGATGGTGCATCATTGAGGTCAATAGTATATAGTGAAGCACAACGTTTACCAACAAGAAGATCATTCCCTTCGGTGGATTGCACCGAGCATTGTCGACGTTCAAACAAAACTTTGAGATCTCCATCGCAGAATTGGCTCACACTAAATAAACTGCACCCCAAACCCTCAACATATGAAACTCGTTTGATTGTTATGCCATTTTGAACAAAATCTCCGTAACCCGTTATTGCTGCAATCTCATCGTTTCCGAATGTAACCGTTCCTAGGATTTATCGCCCGTCATGTGTCGAGAACAACCGGAATCAATATACCAAACACAGATGTCAAAACCCTGTAAATGTGAGTTTCCTAGAGTTTAGGTACCCAAAGTTTCTTGGGTCCTTTTCGGTTAGTACCAGCAAGAAACTTTGGATTAACAACAAACTTTGGATCAATGATGAAATAATCACGTAAAGCATCATGCGGTTTAGACAATAAAGCATCATTTAAAACCACATTACATGAAGCATCATACGCAATATCAATCTTTACATCGTTATCAGAAGTCTTAACACACAATTTATTCCAAGTAGATGTTTTGTTCACAGAAGAAAATTGAAAAACATGAGATGATTTCCTAGGCCGACTAGCAGATTGCTTTGATTTGGTTGTTACTTTCTTAGTCGTGGATGTAGGAACCCATACAGATTTGTAATTCAAGTTTGGATTATGACCTGTGACACGAAAAACACCTTTGTTAGTTAGACGTCCAAACTTTTCAGTTGACACATGAGATGACTGATTTTGCAGAATTTCCAATTTGATTATACGTTCTTTTGCATCATACTCACTTAAATCAGGTTTAGAACTTGTGTGTGTTGTGGACTTAACTGATTTCTTTAAAAGACTCGCTTTTGAAGTTTTTGTCATAGGAATCATTGGAATCTTTTCAGTTAACACAGAACCATTTGGAGAATGAACCTTTTTAACAATATAGTGAGTTGCAGAAACAACTTTCGAATCATGATTACCAAATTGAGAACGTAGAGGATTTTTAAGAATAGTAATGGGTTTTACATCCTTAGATGTTGTTGTTCCCTTCCCCTTCTTAGTAATCCCACCAATACATTCAAGCACATTGGTTGCAACATTAGATGTTTGCTTAAGTGTGTTAGCCTGTTTCAGTTGAATTATCTTTTGTTTTAAGCTTTTAATCTCAAGACATAATTCTTCAGCAGAAACTATCACTTCACCCTCCTTAAAAGCATAAGTACATTCTTTCTTAGGTAGTGAAGGCAATTTATCACACAAAGCAAGCATTTGTTCTAATGATTGGCACTTAAGTTGCAAGTCAATATTCTCCTGTTCAAGTTGAGCTACTATACGATTCAAATCATGTACAGCAGGCAAATGCAAGTAATAATCATGCAAAGGATCAAGTTGACTTTCAAAATCTATCAAAGGTTCAATGTTCGGTTCATTCTGAGGTTCTACTTTTTCATCTAAAGAATTTTGACCTAGAGAATCTGTCTCAAAGAAGACAGTTAGTTCATGTGCTAGGTCTTCATGGAAAACATCATCTGGACATGCAGGTAAAGTTGGTAGAATTGGTTTCACATAAAAAATTGGTTCATCAAACACCTCATCTATTGCAGTAATGCTAGAATTAGGTTTGTTAAACACTTCATTCTCAAGCATTAAAATGTATTTCTCTAGCATGAGTGTTGGGATATAAACCAGTCTACGCTTAGGCACATAATCTTCACGTTGCATGTTCTTTTCAGTTTCAACAAGATTTTTCAAGAAATCAGGATTCGATTTACCTATCTTAGCATTGATTTTTTCATACATTAAGCTAATTTGATGGTATTTCCTAGATTTACGATTCACAATAATATCATCAAAATCAACATCAGAAGCATGTACAAAATGCGATGGTAAACCGGCTTGAAAATAATCAGAATGATATAATCCTAGAATCTTTTTGGAAGCATCTTCCAAAATTTTCGGATCTTCATAACCCAACCCCCACTTTTCACCATGAATCGTTTTTGGTCTATTCATAAAAATCGTTTGTTTTGAAAGTTCCATATCCATGATAGCTTTGGATTGCTCTGTTCGATAGAGTTTTTCCTCATATCGAGCAAGTTGTGCTTTCATTTGAAAAGATTCTTTTGACAATAAAGAAATTTCAGTGTTCTTTTCAATTATGGTATTTTCCAATTGAACGATTTTCTTGTTTAGTTTTGAAAGTGTGGGTTCATGTTGGTTTTTCAAATCAGAAAGATCTTTTTCTAAAAATTGAACTTTTTCTGCAAGTCGTTCCGATTTTAAACGATAATCAGTTCTTTCAACTTTAATCGGATGAATTGTCTTTTTCAGATATTCAAACTCAGTTTCCGTAGAGTTGAGTTGGAGAGTCAATCGTTGCACATCCGTTTGCAATTTAGATGAGGAAGGTCTGGTCTCATTCATTTTGATTTTATCTTTTAAAACCTTGTTTTCAGATTTTAAGCCTTTGACTTCTTTTGACATTGAGACCAGATTCTTCATCAAGTCATTTTGCATTTTTATAAAATCAGGTGAGAATTCAGTTGATTGTACCTCATCATCATCGGATGTTGAGTCAGAATTCTCCATTGCTTCCTTAGCTTTGATGAGCTTTGTCACCTTGCAAACATTTGCATGTTCCACCTCTGAATCTGAATCGTCCGTCCAGTTAAACCAAGTATCATCAACCGGTTTTAGCTCTCCCCCAGTTTCCACAATCTTAGCCATCAACATTTTCTTCTTGTAGTAAGCTGCGTCCTTCTTCTTAGGCATCTTGCACTCACGAGAATAATGACCAGCTTTGCCACAATTGAAACAAATTGAATCTTCCTTCTTGGAATCATCAGCACGTTGTTGTTTAGATTGATCAGCTTTCTTGTAGTACGAGGAAGATGACGAGTTTTTGCGTTGATTGCTTGATTTGCCTTTAAACTTGTGTTTGTTCAAGGCTTTTGTGAACATGGCTGCCATCTTGACTAATTCAAGGTGAGAATCATCAACATCAGAAAGATTCAAATCTTCTGAATCAGTTGATTCTTCTACAAGCACTTTCTTGGACAAGCTTTTGGAAGATGTCAACGATTTGCTCTTCTTTTTGGCAATTAGGGCAAGTGGATCGCCCGGAGAAGACTCTTTCCTTCCTTCTTGAAGTTTAGACACTTCAGGTTGGTAATGCATAAGAACTCCAACAAGCTCATGAATAGTCAACTTGTCAATCTCTTTAGTAGATCGAACAATGGTTCCATAAGGAAGCCAATCAGCATTGAGCTTTTTGAGAAACTTCATGTTGACTTCAGCATTTACTTTTATGATCTTGCACCTTTTCAACTCATTGAGAACACCATTGAAACGACGATAGGTATCCTTGAGTGGTTCATCAGTTTCCTGCTTGAAATCTTCATAGAATCCCAGAGCCTTATTCAATTTAGTAACGTCTGACATGTCATAACCTTCTTGCTGTCGTTTGATCTCATCCCATATATCTTTTTTTGTTGTGTTGCTATCAACATTTTCAAACAATTCATACGGGATAGCTTGCATAACAATATTCTTTGCCTCTATGTCACCCTGAGCTCTCTCACGCTTATCACCAGAAAGTTCATAGACTGGAATTGGCATACCAGTATCCGGATGATAATCAACAACTGGACCATCTCTCAGAGAAGCCCAAATGTACTTTGCTTTCTCACCCTTATAGTCTATGTACTGAGTGATACGGTGAAGCCACTGAGTGTACTTGCCATCAAACAACACTGGAGGATGGGAATCTGATCCAATGATCAAAGTATCTTGAGTAGACATCTTGAAAATGAGGTAGATTCGGTAAAGATTCTGTATTACACAAATCTAAGATGAAAAATCACAACAATCTGATCAGAATGTCAGATTCTGTATCAGATTCGGTACTGTAGCAGATTCGGTAAAGATTGTGTATATCAGATTCTGTATAAGAAACTGATCAGAAATACAGGTGACACACCCAGATTCAGAATAGATTCGGTAATCACAAGAATTGTAGCCTGTAACCACTTAAAACAATGGATTAAGTGATACAGAAACTCAGATTCTGTATCAGACTCGGTAATCAGATTTTGTATGAATTTGAAGTTCAAACTCAATTCAATCCTTTTGAATTAGATTCTGTAACCTTGCTGCACAAGGAAACAAGTTAGTATCACACAAAATATCAAAGATACTGAAAGTATAGGATACCGAATATCAACTGTAGCAGTTGACAATACCGAGTCTAAGTTTAAAACTTAGAAATATGACAGAATCCTTTCTCAAACCATACCAATTAGCTACGTATAATCAAACCGAATGTGATAGAATCACGATCACACCACAATCTGCAACACTTAAGATGAATTTAAGTAATGAAGCAGACTCGGTATGACAGTTACGATACTGAGTGTTGATCAAATCTTCAAAACTTGATGAATTAAAGAAATTGAACCGTCAGGAATATGATTTAACACCTCACGAACACAACTGAATCCTTAAATCTTCACAAAAATCCAGAATCAAGCTTGAATTAAGCAATACCGAGAGTTTTAACTACAAACTCTAAAGATCAACTTGATTCTCCATAATTGAAGTTAAAAAAGCTGTAATGATGATCGAAACTCTTTCTAAAAGACCTAATGCACCTTCGCTGAACTTATCACAAGAATCTGAACGTCAGATTATCAAATTCAATAATACCGAATGTGATTCAAAATACCGAGAGTATTCAGATTCTGTAATCTACAATCTCTGGATCGATATAGTGATGTAGAATCACTTCCTGGAAGCTCTGATACCAAATGATAGGTCAGATCATGTTGAGATTGAGAGAAATGATAAGATAAAGAGAGATTCGGTATGTAAGAATGAGACTCGCTATTAGAGAGAATCGGTAAAATTACATTCCACAAGTTCTAAAACTCGGATACAATGCAATGGCTATGTAATTAGGACTACTTAGATTCCTTATATAGCCCTCTTCTAAGGAACCTTCATTTAAGCTTATTTCACATTAACACTATACAACTTCGGGGTCCTAACACGAAATACAAGTATACATACAAAAATACTGAATTATACGTATAAATATACAGATAAAGCTGTATTCTGTTTAACATCACAATCCAAGGATCTTCTCTTGTATATGATCTTGTAAAAAGAATCGAATTCAATCTGATATATCCAAAACTCTTGTTAGCAATCGACATCAAACCTGATATTTTTATTTTATTTCTTTTGCTCCATGTCTTTTCTTCTCTGTTGGGAGATTCTTTGTCGACCACTCATACTAAGTAACAAATATGTATAATGCTTCCATTATTTGTTTAAACTGATCACTATCAATTGTATAACTGTTATCCACCACTGCTAATTGGAAATCAAAACAGAAATACAATAAACATATTATTTTTTCCTCTATTCTTACCGCTCATCATTTTTTTTCTTTATATCTGTCGTCGACTATTGATCACCACAACCATCTTCACATCAAAGCATCACTAATAATCCTCCATCTTTCGACACTTCCTTGTTCCTGTTACTCATGAACAACAACCTTCATGAAACTCATCCCCATCCATCACCTTCTTTTACTTTCTCCCTCTTCATTCTTTCTCTTCTCTCTCTACGAATTAACCATCACCTTCTATCACCCAATACCACTATAAACCACCACCTGTATCCGCTGATATTAACTTCTGTTTTTATTCTGTTTTTGTTGGATTGCCGGGTTCAAAAGCCATTACAAACCTTCAACAAATTAATAACTATTATCAAGTGAGTTATGAATTGAAATATGAGAACCAGGTCGGTGTTTTTTTTTTGTGTTTCCTTTCCTTATTGGCCGACATCTTTGAGTAAAATGAACCCACTTGCCTTATTTTAATAGCATGCGTATTCATTAATCTGTTTCATACCACTACATCATCGAATCAAATAATTAAATTTGAACTATATCTGGATTCGTTTTAGTAATGGGCTGCAACAACTTTAAATTGATATTGGGCCGACCCAACTTTGTTCCTGCTGGACTAATACGATGGAAATGAAGATAAATTGATGATGGGATGATACATGGATGATATATTGCTGATATTATTGCTGCTCGCTACTTTTCTGTCTCCACTTCCTGTTACAACAGCGAAACAGAAACAAAAGACTTATGATGTGTTATCTATGATGATGTTTGTGTAAGAGATATTGAGAAGATGATGCTCGATTATGATAAGATGATGATGATAGTTAATAATTCTATGAATGATGATTATGACCTGAGTATTTTTTTTGTTGTTGCAGCCGAATGAAACCAAATGAAAATCCCACTTTGTTTCCCTACCTAAGTCAACATGAAAAAGATAGATACATTCACTATAGAATAAGTTGATGAATTTATAATGATGATTAGAATAGGATTAGTATTGATTATGATGATGGTGGTGTATAATGATATTGATGATTGATGATGATGATGCCGCATGTATATTAGTTATAGATTAAGAAAATGATGTTGATAATGATATGAAAAATGATGATGATGAGTTGCTTTTGTTCCAGACACCACATCACCAAAAATTCCATCGAGCCAATTTAATTCAAAGTGTTATTGGGTTTATGAAATTGGATTAGGCCAAAGTTATATTATTTTTTTTCCTTGGGCCGATAATTATTAAAACTGTTGGGCCGGGTAACATCTGTTGGGCTGGGTATTCTCTGTTGGGCCATGAACTAATGATTTTTCTGTTGGGCTGAATAGTTTACGGGTTAAGTAAATTAAGTTTGTATAATAGATTAGAAAAACAGAGATGGAGGAGTGGTGTGGGGTGTTGCTAGATGAGTGAGTGGTCTCGGGTTCAATTCCTAGCTGGGACATCAATTTCTTTTTAAAGCTTGTTAAGGTAGCCTTTTATTTCTTTTTTTATCATTATTATTATTATTATTATTATTATTATTATTATTATTATTATTATTATTATTATTATTATTATTATTATTATTACTAATATTATATATGTATTATTAATATAATTATAATCATTATTATTATTATTATTATCATTATTATGTACATAATATAAGTTATCATTATAAATATTATTATTAGTAACATTTTCTTAAATTGTTAGTATTATCATTACTATTATTAATATTACAAAGTATCATTAATCGACTTATCAAATAAACATTAATATTTGTAATACTATTCGATTACTGTAATTTCTAATAAAACTATTAAAAATTTCCACTATTATTAGAAGTATTATTTTTGCTAAAATTATCATTGTTATTGTTATCTGTATTATCTATATCATTATTATTAAGATAATTACGATTATGAAATTAAAAGTATTAATGACATTATTAAAGTTATAAGTATAAAAATAAAGATTATATATAAATATATATTTAATACACATAATTTAACTATATTAATATATCTATATATAAAATGAAAAATATATATAATATAACTTATTAATCTACTATATAAATGAATTACATCATTAATAATAATATATTTGTTCGATTACAACAATGTATATTAATAAATATATAAATGATATAGGTTCGTGAATCCGAGGCCAACCTTACACTTGTTCAATGATGTTATACGTATTTTTACTACGAAATACAGTATGGTGAGTTTCATTTACTCCCTTTTTACTTATTACATTTTTGGGCTGAGAATACATGCAAATGCTTTATTAACTGTTTTACAATATTTATATGCGTGAGTTTCATTTGACTTTTTACTCTTTATATTTTTGAGCTGAGAATACATGCGCAGTTTTATAACTATTTTACGAAATAGGCACAAGTAATTGAAACTACATTATATGGTTGAATGATCGAAATCGAATATGCCCCTTTTTATTAAGTCTGGTAATCTAAGAATTAGGGAACAGACACCCTAATTGACGCGAACTCTAAAGATAGATCTATCGGGCCCAACAAGCCCTATCCAAAGTACCGGATGCTTTAGTACTTCGAAATTTATATCATGTTCGAAGGAGGATCCCGGAATGATGGGGATATTCTTATATGCATATTGTGAACGTCGGTTACCAGGTGTTCAATCCATATGAATGATATTTTTGTCTCTATGCATGGGACGTATGTTTATGAGAAATGGAAATATGAAATCTTGTGGTCTATTAAAATTTATGAAATGATTATTTATGTTAAACTAATGAACTCACCAACCTTTTGGTTGACACTTTAAAGCATGTTTATTCTCAGGTACGAAAGAAATCTTCCGATGTGCTTTTGCTCATCTTAGAGATACTAATTGGAGTCATTCATGACATATTTCAAAAGACGTTGCATTCGAGTCGTTGAGTTCATCAAGATTATTATTAAATCAATTATAGTAAGATATGTTATGAAATGGTATGCATGTCGTCAACTTTAGATGTAATGAAAGATTGTCTTTTCAAAACGAATGCAATGTTTGTAAAATGTATCATATAGAGGTCAAGTACCTCGCGATGTAATCAACTGTTGTGAATTGTTTATAATCGATATGGAGTTCGTCCGGATGGATTAGGACGGGTCTTTACAGTTGGTATCAGAGCAGTGGTCTTTGCGAACCAGGTCTTGCATTAGAGTGTCTAACTAGTAGTTGTTTAGATGCATTAGTGAGTCTGGACTTCGACCGTGTCTGCATGTCAAAAAATTTTGCTTATCATTTCTAGTCGGAAATCATCTGCTTATCATCCTTATAAAATTACCTGCTTATCATTCTTAGTCTAGACACATCCTAATGCAATGATTGCATAAATAGTGTATAGACAAAAATTCGTATCTTAGTGTATCTGCTAATTCATATCTTAGCATATCAGTTACTGTAGACTTTTCCTGACAACTTCCGTGGATTCCTCCGTAACTTATAGGATTTTAGTATTATATATGCATATGTAAATTATGTATTGCAGGGTACTATTCTACATCCTATAATAAATTCTTATCAAAAATCCTTCATCTGATCGTACGAAATGAATCCCTCAACCACTTCGAGTCCCTCAGATCCCGATGGTTATTCTGATAGTTATTCCGACAGCTATTCCGATATGGATTTCCACTCGAACTCCGAAAGTAGTATAACCAGAATGAATCAACCCATCATTCATCCCCAATTCATCTAATGGGTTCGTAGTCGACATAATCAATAGAGATGCGAAGAAGGCGATCTCTTCCACCAACCGAATTCACCTATTGGCGAAGTACCTGAAGCACTTACCGGCGAACCAGTCCGAAACACCAATTTCACCATCATTTCCCGAATATCGCACCATGATTATATACTATCTCAAAATTTTAAACCTTATTCATCCGCTTGTTCCGATCGACAATCATCCCGGTATAATTAAAGAAGTCAACGAGCTTCACACCCTAGTTGTAGCCTTGGAAAATATGGTGCAAAATGTTCCAGCTTCAACAACATCACCGGCACCAACAGTACCATCAGTAACAGCACCTGTACCATCGACAATCCATGCCTCAACATCTCATTCTGTACCTCGAGTATAATTATCGTTCCAAGAATCGTTCTACATTATTTATCTTCGTTCGACATGGCGATTATATAATCTCTAATGTTTTAGAGATTATATATTCTTATTCTAACGGTAAATCAAATGAGTCTAATATCATATTGACTCATTAAATCCATGAGTACATCTGAAGAAAATATATATGTATATATGTTTTCATAAAGATTGTAATTAAAAATTCTTTTGTACAAACTTTGGTGAAAATATTTTAACGGGTAGGTAATACCCGAGGAATATTTAAATTTCATATTAATAAGTTACACTGTATATTCTTCGAATCTGATTCAACAGTCATTTACTATCCTACTTATATTCACAGATACACGTATCCGTTCACCGCAGAATAACCATTTTCATACAATTTCATATTTGGATTTTGTCCTATCAGAATTCAACAAGTGGCATAATGAAGAAAACATTAGACAAAATAAAATTTGTTAGAAACAAACAAATTAACTATGAGAAATTTTATTAAGAATCCACGCTAACTGTTCCTAGCTAATTGTTCCTAGCTAACTGATTACATTTTATATTATCGCAATTTAATTATCGCAATTTACATTCTCGCAATTTTATTTATCGTCATTTAATTTTTGTTATTTACTTTACGCATTTAATTTACTGTCATTTAATTTCTGTTATTTATTTTATGCACTTTAGATATCGGGACACGTATACAAGGTTTTGACATATCATATCGACGCATCTATATATATTATTTGGAATCACCATAGACACTCTATATGCAGTAATGATCGAGTTCTATATACAGGGTTGAGGTTGATTCTCAAATAATATATATACTTTAAGTTGTGATCGAGTCTGAGACATGTACACGGGTCACGATACGTATTAATTAATTTGAATATTATATATTAAGCTATATATGAAATATTGGACTGTCAACTGTGGACTATCGACTGTGGACTATCAAGATTGGACAATTAAAAATGAATTAAAATATTGATTATAACATATGAAACTAAACAAATTCTTCAAGTTTTCCACTTGATTTCATCTTAAACCTCATTTGTATCTTGACGATTATAAACTGCGTTCAAACCTTTCATAATTCTTGAAAACACCTCAATCGAGAGGATGAACCAACCGCACTTCATCTGTTGAAGAAAAGATTGATGCATATAGTTATGCACCTGAAAATACTCGGAACCTGAGTAAACGTTTAACACCTATCTGTGCTAGCTCCTTTGGTGTGTTATTATCGAAAATAGCTTTACAATTCCTTTCCAGAATTAGCCAATTTTGTCACAGCTCCAGCAAGTCAACTTCGACTTTTCGTTCAAAACAACCTTATTATAACTTTGATTTATATGCGTTCTTTTTTGTTGTTATCGGGGAACCTTTTATATTCCATCGTATTACCAGCAGATGTACCAGCAACCTCGTTGCTCCTTGGCTCAAATCTCTATGACAAATCAATATATTTATCTATTGAAATCTTATCATGAACTCAATATATATTTATCTATTGAAGTCTTATCATGAACTCATCGGTATCTTGTAACGATAGTTACCATACCAAGTACCGGAAGACATCAATCGATAATCTCTAAATTCTCAGTGATTCTACGACAACAATTATATATATATATATATATATATATATATATATATATATATATATATATATATATATATATATATATATATATATATATATATATATATATATATATATATATATATATATATATAACTTCTATCTCCTGGATTTACGAATTTCAATTCTGAATATCTAAAAAGCGCTTTAGCTTATGAATCAGTTTCTTGAGTTTTGAAAATGCTGATGAAGCAGTGAAAACTAAAGACTGCCTTAACAGTCAAAAGTTTGATGATAAAGAATGGAGTGTTGGAAAAGATCAAAGATTTTGATACTGGAGAATGAATTGAACAAATCATGAAAGAGACTCTGAACAAGGAATAAACTTGTACATAAAAGAATCCCGATGATTCTGTTTCTGATGAAATTTTTAGCGAATACCTTGCTCCTTAATCGCTCTAAATCATCGTGAATGAATTTCTTCATCACAATTTGATTATGAAATTCTAAGATATCATCGTACCTTTCTTTATTAATATCCTCAATATTTCTGAAGATATCTTCATAAATATTCTCGTTTGATATTAGTTATCTTTCTGCGCTATCCGTATTATATCATAAAAGGAAACTGTTTTAGTTTCTATATTCTGCGAACCTTCGAATTTAAAATATGAATGTTTTTGAAGTAGTGTTGGGAACTGATGCATGAGTTAGTATAATATAATGACACTTGATCAACGTGATTATATTACAGTAATTCATGTTGAGTTTCTAATGAAATGTGATGATTCACAGTACCATCATCATGTGACATGTTACACGAATCTTACATTCTATTTAATCTATAAACATATCAAGAAAATATTTTCTTGATAATTTGGTCTTTTCCAGGATATTCTGGTAATTCGACAAATCAAGATCGTGCCATTACGATTTCCTTCTTAGAAAATTAATTATGTTCATTCCGAATTTCATATCTACAAATTCTGGACCATTATTCGCTTGACTTAGAATCGAGAAGAGAATAAAAAGGCAAATGGCTCCGAAAAATGATGGAGAATATAAAGCCCGATAACAACCCTAAAATTTCAAACAGTGTATCTCAATGCGTATAACAATATAAAGACACGGGAGGACGAAAAATACTATAACCCCAAGGTAATGGTAGAAGAAAGTAACTTCCTCCGATGGTAGATGAAAAAGAAGAATGACAGAAATGAAAGTTAGGAGTATATCAAGAATCAGTACTGGATGGAGTATATTGATGAATGCTTTAAAGTATGAATCAGAAGAAAAAGAATAGAAGATGTGAGTGGTGGAAAATAAAGAAACGAAGATGATGGATTTATAGTGAAATATCAGACAAAGCAATCAAGACAGATCATCGCATTTAATCAAAGAGGATCCTAATTTCCTTGATTATCGTAGAATCAAATCTTATTACGAAGATTTTCTCCAAATCTCTCAAATTTGGAAATCAATTCTATCTACGTCAAAAGATATGTCGAATCTATACCTACTCATTTCACTCTTCAGGGATAGCTTCACTCGTACGCTTCACCTAATCGAATCATTTTATTTATATTAATCAATAATGATAAGACTCTATTTATCAACCCATATTCGTCATAAAAACACTTTTATTAGTAGCCATGACGACCTCACTCAAATTTCGGGACGAAATTTCTTTAACGGGTAGGTACTGTAGTGACCCGGAAATTTCCGATCAAATTTAAACTTAATCTTTATATGATCTCGACACAATAAGCAAAGTCTATAATGTAAAATCTCAAAAATTTTGAACTGCTGTCTTACATTCATTAAACCCCGACTGCTCACGACGATTCACGAACTACTATTGTAATTAAATACATATATATTTGAATATATGAATATATAATAATAATTTGAAATATAATTAGAAATATATATATTGTTGTTATTAAAGTTATTATTAGTAATATCATTATAAAGTATTATTTGTATTATTATTATTATCTTCACTTCAAATTATTATTATTATTACGTTTGTCATTAGTTTTATTTTGATATTATCATTAATGTTATTATTATTATTATTATTATTATTATTATTATTATTATTATTATTATTATTATTATTATTATTAGTAAGTTAGATTATTAGAAATATAATTATAATTATTAATTATTAACATTATTATCATTATTACTTCTATTATTATTACTATTAGTTTCATGATTATTAATAAAATTAATATGAAATACTAATGTTTATATAATGAATATTATTTTGCTTCTTTATTTAATTAATACACAAATAAATATATATACATATATAATGATATATAAGGATATAAATGCAGATATATACGTAATTACATATGCATATAAGAAATACAAGTATACATACATAAATACTGAATTATATGTATAAATATATAGATAAAGCTGTATTCTGTTTAACATTACAATCCAAGGATCTTCTCTTGTCTATGATCTTGTAAAAAGAATCGAATTCAATCAGATATATCCAAAACTCTTGTTAGCAATTGACATCAAACCTGATATTTTTATTTTATTTCTTTTGCTCCATGTCCTTTCTTATCTGTTGGGAGATTCTTTGTTGACCACTCTTACTAAGTAACAAATATGTATGATGCTTCCATTATTCGTCTAAACTAATCACTATCAATTGTATAACTGTTATCCACCACTGCTAATTGGAAATCAAAACAGAAATACAATAAACATATTTTTTTTCCTCTATTCTTACCGCTCATATTTTTTTTTCTTTGTATCTGTCGACGACTATTGATCACCACAACCATCTTCACATCAAAGCATCACCAATAATCCTCCATCTTTCAACACTTCCTTGTTCCTGTTACTCATGAACAACAACCATCGTGAAACTCATCCCCATCCATCACCTTCTTTTACTTTCTCCCTCTTCATTCTTTCTCTTCTCTCTCTACGAATTAACCATCACCTTCTATCACCCAATACCACTGTAAACCACCACCTGTATCCGCTGATATTAACTTCTGTTTTCCTTCTGTTTTTGTTGGATTGCCGGGTTCAAAAGCCATTACAAACCTTCAACAAATTAATAACTATTATCAAGTGAGTTATGAATTGAAATATGAGAACCAGGTCGGTGTTTTTTTTTTTTGTGTTTCCTTTCCTTATTGGCCGACATCTTTGAGTAAAATGAACCCACTTGCCTTATTTTAATAGCATGTGTATTCTTTAATCTATTTCATACCACTACATCATCGAATCAAATAATTAAATGGGAACTATATCTGGATTCGTTTTAGTAATGGGTTGCAACAACTTTAAATTGATATTGGGCCGACCCAACTTTGTTCCTGCTGGACTAATACGATGGAAATGAAGATAAATTGATAATGGGATGATACATGGATGATATATTGCTGATATTATTGCTGCTCGCTAGTTTTCTGTCTCCACTTCCTGTTACAACAGCGAAACAGAAACAAAAGACTTATGATGTATTATCTATGATGATGTTAGTGTAAGAGATATTGAGAAGATGATGCTCGATTATGATAAGATGATGATGATAGTTAAAAATTCTATGAATGATGATGACGACCTGAGTATTTTTTTTTATTGCAGCCGAATGAAACCAAACCAAAATCCCACTTTGTTTCCCTACCTAAGTCACCATGAAAAAGATAGATACATTCACTATAGAATAAGTTGAAGAATTTATAATGATGATTAGGATAGGATTAGTGATGATTATGATGATGGTGGTGTATAATGATATTGATGATTGATGATGATGATGCCGCATGTATATTAGTTATAGATTAAGAAAATGATGTTGATAATGATATGAAAAATGAGGATGATGAGTTGCTTTTGTTCCAGACACCACATCACCAAAAATCCCATCGAGCCAATTTAATTCAAAGTGTTATTGGGTTTATGAAATTGGATTAGGCCAAAGTTATATTATTTTTTTTCCTTGGGCCAAGAATTATTAAAACTGTTGGGCCGGGTAACATCTGTTGGGCTGGGTATTCTCTGTTGGGCCATGAACTAATGATTTTTCTGTTGGGATGAATAGTTTACGGGTTAAGTAAATTAAGTTTGTATAATAGATTAGAAAAACAGAGATGGAGGAGTGGTGTGGGGTGTTGCTAGATGAGTGAGTGGTCTCGGGTTCAATTCCTAGCTGGGACATCAATTTCTTTTTAAAGCTTGTTAAGGTAGCCTTTTATTTCTTTTATTATTATTATTATTATTATTATTATTATTATTATTATTATTATTATTATTATTATTATTATTATTATTATTATTATTATTACTAATATTATATATGTATTATTAATATAATTATAATCATTATTATTATTATTATTATCATTATTATGTACATAATATAAGTTATCATTATAAATATTATTATTAGTAACATTTTCTTAAATTGTTAGTATTATCATTACTATTATTAATATTACAAAGTATCATTAATCGACTTATCAAATAAACATTAATATTTGTAATACTATTCGATTACTGTAATTTCTAATAAAACTATTAAAAATTTTGTAACACCCCGTTTTCCCCGTATATGATTTATAGGTGTATTGTGTATGTACGACAGGCGTATGAAGGGTTCGATACATGTTCGGGTGTCAAAGTCTTGAATGCGAGAAAATGAGTCAGGACACGTTGAGTGTCGCAGCGCGACAAAGGGAGCCGCGGCGCGGCGTTTCGAATAAATCCAGATCAGAAGTTAGTTATAAAATGATCCCAGACTTAGTCAAATGTCGCGGCGCGACATTTAAGGCCGCGGCGCGGCATACTGTGCGAACTGGCACCAGATTCTTGTAATATTAAATGAAGTTCAAGGGCAATTTGGTCATTTCACGTTTGAGCCAGATTTGAGTCTTTAACCTCATCCATTCATTCCATTTCCTAATTTCATTTTCCTTTTCTTTTCATTTTTCCTCTCAAACTCAAACACCCACTTGATTTCAAAGGGATTTTTGGAAAGGAAGAAGCGGGATTTGATCTTTGGCGTAGTTGACAAGTTTGTTCTCCTTATTCTTAGCTACACGGTGATACTAGTGGTAAGCTCTAACTTCAAATTTCATTTTCGTGTTCATCATTCAAATTTGGGGCTTTTGATTGTATGATTCATAGGTGAAACTCATTTAGTTGTTAATTGGAGATTAACACCAATATTCGGGTTTATTGTTGTTAAAGGCGGGTTTTGGGTTGGTTAATGATTTAACCATGTTTAAGACTCGAGGATGGTGTATAATCACTAGTATTAGCGATTATTGATGTTTTGGAGACCTTTAGGGTTCTTGTGGTTGACTAACTTTGACTAGAGTCGAAATTAGGGTTTGTTGAGGATTATAACCCGAATGTTGATTCGTTGAGGTTTGTAAACTTAAAATGGATTAAGTTGAAGTATAAAACCGAGTTAAACATGTTTTGGTGTCAAAACTTGTAAATGATGGGATTTTGACCTTATGGGTCAAAATTAGGGTTTATGGGCGATTTTGAGAACGATAAGTGCTTAACACTTGTGTTCGGGTTTAATTGGCATATTAGGACCATTTTCACTCGTATTAGTGATTATTGGTTAGTTTGGGCGCGTTCGGTGTTTGGAAGTGCATTTGGGTCGAAATTGCACTAAGGGTAAATTAGGTTGGTTTGTAAGTCAACCCTAATTGTGTATTGTTGTATTTGTGATAATTGAATAGGTACTTTCTGTAGTGACCCGAACTTTTCCATGTTTATATATATTAATTGAGATTTATATTTACATGATTAAATGTTTCCAACATGTTAAGCAATCAAACTTGTTAAGACTTGATTAATTGAAATATGTTTCATATAGACAATTGACCACCCAAGTTGACCGGTGATTCACGAACGTTAAAACTTGTAAAAACTATATGATGACATATATATGGATATATATATAGTTAACATGATATTATGATAAGTAAACATATCATTAAGTATATTAACAATGAACTACATATGCAAAAACAAGACTACTAACTTAATGATTTTTAAACGAGACATATATGTAACAATTATCGTTGTGAAGACATTTAATGTATATATATCATATTAAGAGATATTCATACATGATAATATCATGATAATATAATAATTTAAAATCTCATTTGATATTATAAACATTGGGTTAACAACATTTAACAAGATCGTTAACCTAAAGGTTTCAAAACAACACTTACATGTAACGACTAACGATGACTTAACGACTCAGTTAAAATGTATATACATGTAGTGTTTTAATATGTATTTATACACTTTTGAAAGACTTCAATACACTTATAAAAATACTTCTACTTAACAAAAATGCTTACAATTACATCCTCGTTCAGTTTCATCAACAATTCTACTCGTATGCACCCGTATTCGTACTCGTACAATACACAGCTTTTAGATGTATGTACTATTGGTATATACACTCCAATGATCAGCTCTTAGCAGCCCATGTGAGTCACCTAACACATGTGGGAACCATCATTTGGCAACTAGCATGAAATATCTCATAAAATTACAAAAATATGAGTAATCATTCATGACTTATTTACATGAAAACAAAATTACATATCCTTTATATCTAATCCATACACCAACGACCAAAAACACCTACAAACACTTTCATTCTTCAATTTTCTTCATCTAATTGATCTCTCTCAAGTTCTATCTTCAAGTTCTAAGTGTTCTTCATATATTCTACAAGTTCTAGTTACATAAAATCAAGAATACTTTCAAGTTTGCTAGCTCACTTCCAATCTTGTAAGGTGATCATCCAACCTCAAGAAATCTTTGTTTCTTACAGTAGGTTATCATTCTAATACAAGGTAATGATCATATTCAAACTTTGGTTCAATTTCTATAACTATAACAATCTTATTTCAAGTGATGATCTTACTTGAACTTGTTTTTGTGTCATGATTCTGCTTCAAGAACTTTGAGCCATCCAAGGATCCGTTGAAGCTAGATCCATTTTTCTCTTTTCCAGTAGGTTTATCCAAGGAACTTAAGGTAGTAATGATGTTCATAACATCATTCGATTCATACATATAAAGCTATCTTATTCGAAGGTTTAAACTTGTAATCACTAGAACATAGTTTAGTTAATTCTAAACTTGTTCGCAAACAAAAGTTAATCCTTCTAACTTGACTTTTAAAATCAACTAAACACATGTTCTATATCTATATGATATGCTAACTTAATGATTTAAAACCTGGAAACACGAAAAACACCGTAAAACCGGATTTACGCCGCCGTAGTAACACCGCGGGCTGTTTTGGGTTAGTTAATTAAAAACTATGATAAACTTTGATATAAAAGTTGTTATTCTGAGAAAATGAGTTTTATTATGAACATGAAACTATATCCAAAAATTATGGTTAAACTCAAAGTGGAAGTATGTTTTCTAAAATGGTCATCTAGACGTCGTTCTTTCGACTGAAATGACTACCTTTACAAAAACGACTTGTAACTTATTTTTCCGACTATAAACCTATACTTTTTCTGTTTAGATTCATAAAATAGGGTTCAATATGAAACCATAGCAATTTGATTCACTCAAAACGGATTTAAAATGAAGAAGTTATGGGTAAAACAAGATTGGATAATTTTTCTCATTTTAGCTACGTGAAAATTGGTAACAAATCTATTCCAACCATAACTTAATCAACTTGTATTGTATATTATGTAATCTTGAGATACCATAGACACGTATACAATGTTTCGACCTATCATGTCGACACATCTATATATATTTCGGAACAACCATAGACACTCTATATGTGAATGTTGGAGTTAGCTATACAGGGTTGAGGTTGATTCCAAAATATATATAGTTTGAGTTGTGATCAATACTGAGATACGTATACACTGGGTCGTGGATTGATTCAAGATAATATTTATCGATTTATTTCTGTACATCTAACTGTGGACAACTAGTTGTAGGTTACTAACGAGGACAGCTGACTTAATAAACTTAAAACATCAAAATATATTAAAAGTGTTGTAAATATATTTTAAACATACTTTGATATATATGTATATATTGTTATAGGTTCGTGAATCAACCAGTGGCTAAGTCTTACTTCCCGACGAATTAAAAATCTGTGAAAGTGAGTTATAGTCCCACTTTTAAAATCTAATATTTTTGGGATGAGAATACATGCAGGTTTTACAAATGATTTACAAAATAGACACAAGTACGTGAAACTACATTCTATGGTTGAATTATCGAAATCGAATATGCCCCTTTTTATTAAGTCTGGTAATCTAAGAATTAGGGAACAGACACCCTAATTGACGCGAATCCTAAAGATAGATCTATCGGGCCCAACAAGCCCCATCCAAAGTACCGGATGCTTTAGTACTTCGAAATTTATATCATATCCGAAGGGTGTCCCGGAATGATGGGGATATTCTTATATATGCATCTTGTTAATGTCGGTTACCAGGTGTTCACCATATGAATGATTTTTATCTCTATGTATGGGATGTGTATTGAAATATGAAATCTTGTGGTCTATTATTATGATTTGATATATATAGGTTAAACCTATAACTCACCAACATTTTTGTTGACGTTTTAAGCATGTTTATTCTCAGGTGATTATTAAGAGCTTCCGCTGTCGCATACTTAAATAAGGACGAGATTTGGAGTCCATGCTTGTATGATATTGTGTAAAAACTGCATTCAAGAAACTTATTTTGTTGTAACATATTTGTATTGTAAACCATTATGTAATGGTCGTGTGTAAACAGGATATTTTAGATTATCATTATTTGATAATCTACGTAAAGCTTTTTAAACCTTTATTGATGAAATAAAGGTTATGGTTTGTTTTAAAATGAATGCAGTCTTTGAAAAACGTCTCATATAGAGGTCAAAACCTCGCAACGAAATCAATTAATATGGAACGTTTTTAATCAATAAGAACGGGACATTTCAGTTGGTATCAGAGCGTTGGTCTTAGAGAACCAGAATTTTGCATTAGTGTGTCTTATCGAGTTTGTTAGGATGCATTAGTGAGTCTGGACTTCGACCGTGTTTACTTGAAAAATGATTGCTTAACAAATTTTGTTGGAAACTATATATTTTTAACATGCGAATATTATGTGATATATTAATCTCTTAACGCGTTTGATATTATGTGATAGATGTCTACCTCTAGAACAAGTCTCATTGACTCACCTAATAATAATGAAGAGTCAAATGTAAATTGGAATGATTCGTGGACTGATTCACAAGTTCCCGAAGAAGAACCGGAAGAAGAGTCGGAACAGGAAGAAGAATCGGAACCGGAAGAAGAATCGGAACCGGATGAAGAAGTAGAACCGGTGGGGGAAATAATAAAACGGTTAAGTAAAAGAAAATCCTCAACCAACCGACCAAGGTTAATTTTGGTCAATGGCGTTTCCGCCAAGGAAGCAAAATATTGGGAGGATTACCAATTCTCCAATGAATCGGATTCCGACGAGAATTCCGATGATGTTATAGAAATTACCCCAACTGAATTTAAAAAGGCAAAAGAAAATAATAAGGGAAAGGGCATAAAAATAGAGAAATCTAATTCCAACCCCGATGAACTTTATATGTATCGTCAACCCCCGAAGTCCTTAAGTTGTAACAATGACCCGGGAACCTCTAAACCACCAGGTTTTTCTAAACCGTTGTGGAAAACGACAGGTAGTATTAGGGGAACATCATATATCCCTAGAAACTTGGCAAAACGAACCAAAACCGAAGAAGAAGAAACGAGCGAGTCGGAATAAGATAGTTGTATTCGTGTGGTGTAATATATGTAATATAGTGTTCTTATGCTTTATGATATATGTAAAAATTGCTTGTATTAATAAGAATTTTTTTATGAATCTAACTCTTGTCTATTTTACAGTTTAAAAACACAAAATGGATAGACAACCCAATATTTTAAGAGACCTACCCGGAGACATGATTGATGAAATCTTGTCTAGAGTCGGCCAGAATTCCTCGGCACAACTATTTAAGGTGAGATCAGTTTGTAAGACATTCGAAGAACGTTTACAAGAATGTCTTGGTTTATAAGAGACTTTCGTTTGAAAGATGGGGGATATCACATTGGGAAACCCATAAGTTACGATGTGTTTACTTTGACGCATATATTGCGAGGAACCCAAATGCTATTTTACGCAACGGGTTAAGAAATTATTTTGACTCAATATATCCGAATATTGGACTTCGTGATTTAGAAAAAGCGGGTAACATGCAACATAAAGAAGCATGTTATGCTTACGGATTAGTAATGTTCGCTTCTCACCAAAGTGAGAACAAGAACATCGGGCTACAACTATTAAACAAAACATTTCCACAAGTGACGGAGTCGGTAATTGGGGTAAGAAATGAGGTTTTTAGATTATTACGGGACTGTTGGACATTACGTAACCCTCGTCCCTTTGACGACGTTACAACACGCTGTCTTATCAACGGCCATAACGGTTATGTTCCACAAGACCAAGGATGGGAAGTAATCCTAGTAAAACCAGAATGCATGACTTGTTTCTGGACGTATGAATTACGTGTCTTTATTGCCTTTGCTGAACGACTTGTGTACTAGCTAGAATTATCTTCACAACCATCTTGTATCAAATTTATTGTGTGCTATATTTCATGCTATATGTAAAATAAGCGATATTGTAAGTTTGTAAAATATTGTGTAAAAGTTTGAACGCGAAATATTATTATAATCAGTTTTTCATATAGAATTGTAGTAGTTGAATTGTATATTAGCTACTAAGTATGAACTTAACGGGTAGGTACTACCCGAATTTAAACTTATAAAACGCTAATATGAAGAAAAAGCTTTTATAAATGAGTTCATATTATGCTACGAAATACTATTAACTACTCTTAATATTCTGTATGATTAACTTGTTCCATTTAACTATTTTGAAGGAAATGGCACCGACTCCTCGACACACCGTGAATATGAATGAAGAGGAATTCCGTACTTTTCTAGCTTCAAACATAGCCACAGTACAGGCTGCGCTACATACCAACAATAACCTTGGATCTAGCAGTACAGGAAATCGTGTAGGATGCACCTACAAAGAATTCACTGCCTGCAAACCTTTGAAATTTGATGGAACCGAAGGACCGATCGGATTGAAACGGTGGACCGAGAAGGTTGAATCGGTGTTTGCCATAAGTAAGTGTACTGAAGAGGACAAAGTGAAGTACGCTACGCATACCTTCACAGGTTCTGCGTTAACATGGTGGAATACCTATCTAGAGCAAGTGGGACAAGATGATGCGTACGCACTACCGTGGTCAGCATTCAAGCACTTGATGAACGAGAAGTACCGTCCCAGAACTGAGGTAAATAAGCTCAAGACAGAACTTAGAGGGTTACGAACCCAAGGATTTGATATTACCACGTACGAAAGACGATTCACAGAATTGTGCCTATTGTGTCCGGGATCATTCGAAGATGAGGAAGAGAAGATCGACGCGTTTGTGAAAGGATTACCGGAAAGAATCCAAGAAGATATAAGTTCACACGAGCCCGCCTCCATACAACAGGCATGTAGAATGGCTCACAAACTAGTGAACCAGATTGAAGAAAGAATTAAAGAACAGACTGCTGAAGAGGCCAATGTGAAGCAAGTCAAAAGAAAGTGGGAGGAAAACGATGATAAGAATCACCAATACAACAACAACAGCAATTACAACAATAATCGCAGCAATTATCCCAACAATCGCAACATCAATCGCAACTACAACAAACGGCCCAACAACAACAACAACAACAACAACAACAACAGCAACTACAACAATCATCCCAACAATAATAATAACTGCAATAACAACAACAATCAGAAGCAGCTATGCCAAAGGTGTGAAAAGTATCACTCGGGGTTCTGCACCAAATTTTGCAACAAGTGTAAAAGAAATGGTCATAGCGCGGTGAAGTGTGAGGTCTACGGACCAGGGGTTAATAGAACGAAAGGAACAAATGGTGTCGGAACGAGTAATGGCGGAGCAAGTAGTGTCGGAGCAAGTTATGCCAATGTAGTTTGTCATAAATGTGGAAAACCGGGCCACATTATTAGAAATTGCCCGAACCAGGAGAACACGAATGGACAAGGCCGCGGAAGAGTTTTCAATATTAATGCGGCAGAAGCACAAGAAGACCCGGAGCTTGTTACGGGTACGTTTCTTATTGACAATAAATCTGCTTACGTTTTATTTGATTCGGGTGCGGATAGAAGCTATATGAGTAGAGATTTTTGTGCTAAATTAAGTTGTCCATTGACGCCTTTGAATAGTAAATTTTTACTCGAATTAGCAAATGGTAAATTAATTTCAGCAGATAATATATGTCGGAATCGAGAAATTAAACTGGTTAGTGAAACATTTAAGATTGATTTGATACCAGTAGAGTTAGGGAGTTTTGATGTGATAATCGGTATGGACTGGTTGAAAGAAGTGAAAGCAGAGATCGTTTGTTACAAAAATGCAATTCGCATTATACGAGAAAAAGGAAAACCCTTAATGGTGTACGGAGAAAAGGGCAACACGAAGCTACATCTTATTAGTAATTTGAAGGCACAAAAACTAATAAGAAAAGGTTGCTATGATGTTCTAGCACACGTCGAGAAAGTACAAACTGAAGAAAAGAGCATCAATGATGTTCCCATTGCAAAAGAATTTCCCGATGTATTTCCGAAAGAATTACCGGGATTACCCCCACATCGATCCGTTGAATTTCAAATAGATCTTGTACCAGGAGCTGCACTAATAGCTCGTGCTCCTTACAGACTCGCACCCAGCGAGATGAAAGAACTGCAAAGCCAATTACAAGAACTTTTAGAGCGTGGTTTTATTCGACCAAGCACATCACCGTGGGGAGCTCCTGTTTTGTTTGTCAAGAAGAAAGATGGTACATTCAGGTTGTGTATCGACTACCGAGAGTTGAACAAACTTACCATCAAGAACCGCTACCCACTACCGAGAATCGACGACTTATTTCATTAACTACAAGGCTCGTCTGTTTATTCAAAGATTGACTTATGTTCCGGGTATCATCAAATGCGGGTGAAAGAAGATGATATTCCAAAGACTGCTTTCAGAACACGTTACGGTCATTACGAGTTTATGGTCATGCCATTTGGTTTAACTAATGCACCAGCTGTGTTCATGAACCTTATAAACCGAGTGTGTGGACCATACCTTGACAAGTTTGTCATTGTTTTCATTGATGACATACTTATTTACTCAAAGAATGACCAAGAACACGGTGAACATTTGAGAAAGGTGTTAGAAGTATTGAGGAAGGAAGAATTGTACGCTAAGTTTTCAAAGTGTGCATTTTGGTTGGAAGAAGTTCAATTCCTCGGTCACATAGTGAACAAAGAAGGTATTAAGGTGGATCCGGCAAAGATAGAAACTGTTGAAAAGTGGGAAACCCCGAAAACTCCGAAACACATACGCCAATTTTTAGGACTAGCTGGTTACTACAGAAGGTTCATCCAAGACTTTTCCAGAATAGCAAAACCCTTGACTGCATTAACGCATAAAGGGAAGAAATTTGAATGGAATGATGAACAAGAGAAAGCGTTTCAGTTATTGAAGAAAAAGCTAACTACGGCACCTATATTGTCATTTCCTGAAGGGAATGATGATTTTGTGATTTATTGTGACGCATCAAAGCAAGGTCTCGGTTGTGCATTAATGCAACGAACGAAGGTGATTGCTTATGCATCTAGACAATTGAAGATTCACGAACAAAATTATACAACGCATGATTTGGAATTAGGCGCGGTTGTTTTTGCATTAAAGACTTGGAGGCACTACTTATATGGGGTCAAAAGTATTATATATACCGACCACAAAAGTCTTCAACACATATTTAATCAGAAACAACTGAATATGAGGCAGCGTAGGTGGATTGAATTATTGAATGATTACGTCTTTGAGATTCGTTATCACCCGGGGAAGGCAAATGTGGTAGCCGATGCCTTGAGCAGGAAGGACAGAGAACCCATTCGAGTAAAATCTATGAATATAATGATTCATAATAACCTTACTACTCAAATAAAGGAGGCGCAACAAGGAGTTTTAAAAGAGGGAAATTTAAAGGATGAAATACCCAAAGGATCGGAGAAGCATCTTAATATTCGGGAAGACGGAACCCGGTATAGGGCTGAAAGGATTTGGGTACCAAAATTTGGAGATATGAGAGAAATGGTACTTAGAGAAGCTCATAAAACCAGATACGCAATACATCCTGGAACGGGGAAGATGTACAAGGATCTCAAGAAACATTTTTGGTAGCTGGGTATGAAAGCCGATGTTGCTAAATACGTAGGAGAATGTTTGACGTGTTCTAAGGTCAAAGCTGAGCATCAGAAACCATCAGGTCTACTTCAACAACCCGAAATCCCAGAATGGAAATGGGAAAACATTACCATGGATTTCATCACTAAATTGCCAAGGACTGCAAGTGGTTTTGATACTATTTGGGTAATAGTTGATCGTCTCACCAAATCAGCACACTTCCTGCCAATAAGAGAAGATGACAAGATGGAGAAGTTAGCACGACTGTATTTGAAGGAAGTCATCTCCAGACATGGAATACCAATCTCTATTATCTCTGATAGGGATGGCAGATTTATTTCAAGATTCTGGCAGACATTACAGCAAGCATTAGGAACTCGTCTAGACATGAGTACTGCCTATCATCCACAAACTGATGGGCAGAGCGAAAGGACGATACAAACGCTTGAAGACATGCTACGAGCATGTGTTATTGATTTCGGAAACAGTTGGGATCGACATCTACCGTTAGTAGAATTTTCCTACAACAACAGCTACCATTCAAGCATTGAGATGGCGCCGTTTGAAGCACTTTATGGTAGAAAGTGCAGGTCTCCGATTTGTTGGAGTGAAGTGGGGGATAGACAGATTACGGGTCCGGAGATTATACAAGAAACTACCGAGAAGATCATCCAAATTCAACAACGGTTGAAAACCGCCCAAAGTCGACAAAAGAGCTACGCTGACATTAAAAGAAAAGATATAGAATTTGAAATTGGAGAGATGGTCATGCTTAAAGTTGCACCTTGGAAAGGCGTTGTTCGATTTGGTAAACAAGGGAAATTAAATCCAAGGTATATTAGACCATTCAAGATTATTGATCGTGTCGGACCAGTAGCTTACCGACTTGAGTTACCTCAACAACTCGCGGCTGTACATAACACTTTCCACGTCTCGAATTTGAAGAAATGTTTTGCTAAAGAAGATCTCACTATTCCGTTAGATGAAATCCAAATCAACGAAAAACTTCAATTCATTGAAGAACCCGTCGAAATAATGGATCGTGAGGTTAAAAGACTTAAGCAAAACAAGATACCAATTGTTAAGGTTCGATGGAATGCTCTTAGAGGACCCGAGTTCACCTGGGAGCGTGAAGATCAGATGAAGAAGAAATACCCGCATCTTTTTCTAGAAGATTCGTCAACACCTTCAACAGCTTAAAATTTCGGGACGATATTTATTTAACGGGTAGGTACTGTAGTGACCCGAACTTTTCCATGTTTATATATATTAATTGAGATTGATATTTACATGATTAAATGTTTCCAACATGTTAAGCAATCAAACTTGTTAAGACTTGATTAATTGAAATATGTTTCATATAGACAATTGACCACCCAAGTTGACCGGTGATTCACGAACGTTAAAACTTGTAAAAACTATATGATGACATATATATGGATATATATATAGTTAACATGATATTATGATAAGTAAACATATCATTAAGTATATTAACAATGAACTACATATGTAAAAACAAGACTACTAACTTAATGATTTTTAAACGAGACATATATGTAACAATTATCGTTGTAAAGACATTTAATGTATATATATCATATTAAGAGATATTCATACATGATAATATCATGATAATATAATAATTTAAAATCTCATTTGATATTATAAACATTGGGTTAACAACATTTAACAAGATCGTTAACCTAAAGGTTTCAAAACAACACTTACATGTAACGACTAACGATGACTTAACGACTCAGTTAAAATGTATATACATGTAGTGTTTTAATATGTATTTATACACTTTTGAAAGACTTCAATACACTTATCAAAATACTTCTACTTAACAAAAATTCTTACAATTACATCCTCGTTCAGTTTCATCAACAATTCTACTCGTATGCACCCGTATTCGTACTCGTACAATACACAGCTTTTAGATGTATGTACTATTGGTATATACACTCCAATGATTAGCTCTTAGCAGCCCATGTGAGTCACCTAACACATGTGGGAACCATCATTTGGCAACTAGCATGAAATATCTCATAAAATTACAAAAATATGAGTAATCATTCATGACTTATTTACATGAAAACAAAATTACATATCCTTTATATCTAATCCATACACCAACGACCAAAAACACCTACAAACACTTTCATTCTTCAATTTTCTTCATCTAATTGATCTCTCTCAAGTTCTATCTTCAAGTTCTAAGTGTTCTTCATATATTCTACAAGTTCTAGTTACATAAAATCAAGAATACTTTCAAGTTTGCTAGCTCACTTCCAATCTTGTAAGGTGATCATCCAACCTCAAGAAATCTTTGTTTCTTACAGTAGGTTATCATTCTAATACAAGGTAATAATCATATTCAAACTTTGGTTCAATTTCTATAACTATAACAATCTTATTTCAAGTGATGATCTTACTTGAACTTGTTTTTGTGTCATGATTCTGCTTCAAGAACTTTGAGCCATCCAAGGATCCGTTGAAGCTAGATCCATTTTTCTCTTTTCCAGTAGGTTTAACCAAGGAACTTAAGGTAGTAATGATGTTCATAACATCATTCGATTCATACATATAAAGCTATCTTATTCGAAGGTTTAAACTTGTAATCACTAGAACATAGTTTAGTTAATTCTAAACTTGTTCTCAAACAAAAGTTAATCCTTCTAACTTGACTTTTAAAATCAACTAAACACATGTTCTATATCTATATGATATGCTAACTTAATTATTTAAAACCTGGAAACACGAAAAACACCGTAAAACCAGATTTACGCCGTCGTAGTAACACCGCGGGCTGTTTTGGGTTAGTTAATTAAAAACTATGATAAACTTTGATCTAAAAGTTGTTATTCTGAGAAAATGAGTTTTATTATGAACATGAAACTATATCCAAAAATTATGGTTAAACTCAAAGTGGAAGTATGTTTTCTAAAATGGTCATCTAGACGTCGTTCTTTCGACTGAAATGACTACCTTTACAAAAACGACTTGTAACTTATTTTTCTGACTATAAACTTATACTTTTTCTGTTTAGATTCATAAAATAGGGTTCAATATGAAACCATAGCAATTTGATTCACTCAAAACGGATTTAAAATGAAGAAGTTATGGGTAAAACAAGATTGGATAATTTTTCTCATTTTAGCTACGTGAAAATTGGTAACAAATCTATTCCAACCATAACTTAATCAACTTGTATTGTATATTATGTAATCTTGAGATACCATAGACACGTATACAATGTTTCGACCTATCATGTCGACACATCTATATATATTTCGGAACAACCATAGACACTCTATATGTGAATGTTGGAGTTAGCTATACAGGGTTGAGGTTGATTCCAAAATATATATAGTTTGAGTTGTGATCAATACTGAGATACGTATACACTGGGTCGTGGATTGATTCAAGATAATATTTATCGATTTATTTCTATACATCTAACTGTGGACAACTAGTTGTAGGTTACTAACGAGGACAGCTGACTTAATAAACTTAAAACATCAAAATATATTAAAAGTGTTGTAAATATATTTTAAACATACTTTGATATATATGTATATATTGTTATAGGTTCGTGAATCAACCAGTGGCCAAGTCTTACTTCCCGACGAAGTAAAAATCTGTGAAAGTGAGTTATAGTCCCACTTTTAAAATCTAATATTTTTGGGATGAGAATACATGCAGGTTTTATAAATGATTTACAAAATAGACACAAGTACGTGAAACTACATTCTATGGTTGAATTATCGAAATCGAATATGCCCCTTTTTATTAAGTCTGGTAATCTAAGAATTAGGGAACAGACACCCTAATTGACGCGAATCCTAAAGATAGATCTATCGGGCCCAACAAGCCCCATCCAAAGTACCGGATGCTTTAGTACTTCGAAATTTATATCATATCCGAAGGGTGTCCCGGAATGATGGGGATATTCTTATATATGCATCTTGTTAATGTCGGTTACCAGGTGTTCACCATATGAATGATTTTTATCTCTATGTATGGGATGTGTATTGAAATATGAAATCTTGTGGTCTATTATTATGATTTAATATATATAGGTTAAACCTATAACTCACCAACATTTTTGTTGACGTTTTAAGCATGTTTATTCTCAGGTGATTATTAAGAGCTTCCGCTGTCGCATACTTAAATAAGGACGAGATTTGGAGTCCATGCTTGTATGATATTGTGTAAAAACTGCATTCAAGATACTTATTTTGTTGTAACATATTTGTATTGTAAACCATTATGTAATGGTCGTGTGTAAACAGGATATTTTAGATTATCATTATTTGATAATCTACGTAAAGCTTTTTAAACCTTTATTGATGAAATAAAGGTTATGGTTTGTTTTAAAATGAATGCAGTCTTTGAAAAACGTCTCATATAGAGGTCAAAACCTCGCAACAAAATCAATTAATATGGAACGTTTTTAATCAATAAGAACGGGACATTTCACTTTCCATTGACGAGTCGCAGATTACTTCAAAGCATTCATCAAGGCGACAAGGTGAGTGTTAATATCCTATATGCATATGTATGTGTAGGATGGGTGCGGGTCGGGTGAAGTGGTTCTCGGTCATAGAGCTCACTTCACATATAGGTGGATCGATGGAACTTGTGTATAGGTCCAATTGGCACGTTTGTGCATTTTGGTTGACCACCTTTGGCGAGGTACACGCTTGTGTGTACGTTATCACATGTGGTGGTGATTTGGATGTTATAACCCCAATGGCGAAGGGTTGATATTGTTGTGAAGTGGATGACCCCGATGTGATGGATTTTATAATCCCGTGACCGTGGGTTTTGATGTTGAGAAGTGAATCGCGTGTAGTTCGGATTCACGATGACTCGTGTAGTTCAGTCATCTTATTGAGGTAGTAATCTCGTGTGGTTTCGGATTACTAAGGCTCGTGTAGTTCGGCCAACCTCGATGTTGTGAAGTTATTAATCTCGTGTTGGTTCGGATTACTAAGGTTCGTGTAGCTCGGCCAATCTTCATTGTGGCGTTTGGTATTCGGTAATGGGTTAAGGGGTTAACCTTATTCGTTTTATATTGATATATATATATATATATTGTCGTATTGTTGTGATGTAGCTAACCCTCTGGGTGTAGCTTAATGGCGCTGTTCACATCGTCGTTGGTGAACTTACCTTATTGTTGACATTGTTAGCTTGTTGCTTAGTGATCGTACGGTATGCTTAGACTAGCTTGCATTTATGCATGGATGCTTCGGTATGCAGTATTTGATATTTGTGTGGCGTGTCCATTTTATACATATATATGTATGTAGTATATTTTGACTCACTAAGCGTTAGCTTACCCTCTCGTTGTTGATATTTTTATAGGTTCGCATGCTTGGCGGCTTGGGTGAGCGTGGGGATTAGAGATCTCGGCTAGGTTGCTTAGAAGATCTTGCTTTTGTATTCGATTAGGATTTGGGTAGCGTAGTCCCAAATCACCATGCTCGGTTTTGTTGAAAACTAAACTAGTCGGGTCATGTATGTCCGTTTGGATAATTAACTAATGTATTAAATGTTTTAAGGTTTATTAAACCTTCTGTTGTATTAAAGATGTTTATGGAAGCACAATTGGGACCTAAAGTATTATTTAACGAATATTAAAAGGAAAAAAAATTTATGGGCCGGTTTTAATACGGGTTGGGTTGTTTCAAGTGGTATCAGAGCATGGTCTAAGGGATTTAGGCGACTTGAGATAGGTGCCTAGACTTAGACTTTTGTGTGTGCTTATTTGTTGCGGGACTTGTAGGTGAACGGGTCGGAATGGGTTATAGTTAGTGCCTTGTTTTTAGGTGGACTAACTAGGATGTTTGGCTTGTGTTGTGATGCTATTCCCTTGCGTGTGTTTATATCGCGTGGAATCGTCGTTGTGTTGGTTATATCATCGAGCGAGGCGGTCATTGTACTAACGAGTTGAGACGACGTGTGTGCGTAATAAGGACTTGCAAACCTTATTACGGGTGCAAATCGTGTCTAACAAGTGATGTACGATGCGTGTTGAGCAAGATGGGGCAGTGTTATGCGTGTTGTTTTATACGTTCGTGGACTGATCGTTTTTCATTCCTTAGAATAACGACGCGAAACGAGATCGAGACGAATGACGAGGAGTTTAACTCTAGAGTTGCGACCGCCGTTGTGGAGCAAATGAGTGCGTTTCGAGAAGAAATGGATAGGAAGTATTCTGAATTTCGGGGTAGTAGTGAAATGGTGCGTTGTCTTAAGAGCTTCATGAGGACTAAACCCCCGATGTATGACGGGAAACCGGATCCTTTGGTAAGCACCACTTGGATCTCGGATGTCGATGGGTGTTATCGTACTATTGAATGCCCTCCTGAGAAGAAGACGAGACTCGCTACTAGTTTGTTGCGGGGTAGGGCGAAGGATTGGTTGGATGGCAAGATTGATCTTGTCGGTGGCGAAACGTTTATGGCGTTATCATGGGACGGGTTTAAGAAGGAATTCTTCGAGGAGTTCCGGACTTCAGCCGATTTGTCGAAAATGCGTAATGAGTTGCGAAATTTGCAACAGGGTTCTATGGATTTGAATACTCTCAAGACGACCTTTATGGCGAAGGTTCGTTTTTGCCCGGAGTATTTGGGGAATGATAATTTGTTGATGCAAGATTTCTATCGAACCTTGAATGATGACTTGAAGAATAAGATTAGCCGGGGTCACACGAAATCGTTTGCGGAATTATTCGCCGTGGCTAGAGGTTTCGAGTCATATACGCGATCAAAGATTGGTGAACCTTCAAGTGAGAGAAGGGTCGTTTCGTATGATGCTCCGAGTAAGAGGACTAAGGGTCCGAGTGTGAGCACGGGTGGTACGCGGACGGGTATACCGGATTCTAGTACGTCTCGATGTTACAATTGTGGCGTGAGGGGTCACAAGTCATGGGAATGTTCGGTGCCAAAGGGTGATGGCATGGTGTGCTTCAACTGCCAAGAAGAAGGACATCGTAAGTCAGAATGTCCCAAGTTAGCGGGGACGGGTGCGGCAAGGAGACGTTAAGGTACGTTTCATTTTAATAACTATGCCCTTTGATTATTTATTAAGTGTCGTTTGAGTTTGAACTGTTAAATGCCTTGTGTTGTGCATATTGCTGTTATGGGTGACGTTCCTAATGGAAGTACCCTATGGTGACATTTGGTTGTCGGGTGAAGGGCGTAAGACTTGGTGCAACCAAGCATTCCTTAGTATTTGGGAAATGTTTCTACCAAACCATGGAAATGGGTTTTGGTGTTCGATTGTTAAGTGCGTGTTCGCTTTCGTGTTGAAATTGATGAACCATGAGGTTCGTTGGGTGGATTGGAAACCAAAAAAGATCGAGTGTTTGATCTCGATGTATGTTTGTAAAGGAGTCTACGTGACGCGACATTAGGTGCCTCTTTATACCTACTGGCGTGGTGTTCAACTCCGATTGTGTTGTGGTTACATTGTACTTAGGGTACAGGAGTGAAACCCTTAGGTACATGAGTGACTAGGTGGAAATTGACAAACTAGAGCAATTGGATGATTGCGAGGGTGTGGTTTGTGTAATCGTAGTACACTTTTCGTTCGAAGTGTTTAAGGATTGATTGAAATCCTTCGTGTGCTCAAGGCTGGAGCAAGATATGGTGATGGGTCGTGTGAGCCCAATCTTTTGTAAAGTCTACCTTTGGTAGCATTGTACGGTTGTACGAGTTGTGGATATGGGACGTAGTTCCAAGTGGGGGAGTTACACACCCGCACGAGGAGGTTTTGGTGTAAGATTTCGGATGATGCTTTTGGTAGATCTGGAAAACGTTGTCGAGACCTGGTTTTGGTCGATTTGTGGTAGATTACAATTTCGGATAAATTGTACTTATGGTTTGGATTTGAATTATCACCGAGTTGGTAATGTGGTAAATCTCGTTGAGAGATAATGGACGTGTTTGGTGAGCAAGGTGAAATCCTTCGGTTAAGGGAGGTGTGTGTCGGATTCTCTTCTAGAGAATTATTGTTGTGTGCCTATGTTTGATATAGGTGGTTTTTGTTCGTGTGTGTGAATGGTTAGTGGTATCCGTTAGGATTCACTATGACGTAGCAGAGCGAGATGTTACGCTACTCGTCGTTCTAGGCCAAAAGGGCGTTGATTGATGAAGCATGACTTTCGGAGTCCGCTGACTTCATCATGGTATTGGTGATTGATGAAGCATGACCTTTAGGGTCCGCTGACTTCATCATGGGAGTATGCGATTGGCGGAGCATGACCTTCGGGGTCCGCTGACTTCATCATGAGCGAGGTGTTATATCGGTGAAGCATGACTTTCGGAGTCCGCTGACTTCATCCGGTGTTGAGATTGGTGAAGCATGACCTTCGGGGTCCGTTGACTTCATCATGGGATTATTGATTGGTGTAGCATGATCTTCGGGTCCGCTGACTTCATCATGGTAGTGAATCACGTGTGGTTTCGGATTCACGATGACGCGTGTGGTTTCGGTCATCTTATTGTGGAAGTGAATCTCATGTAGTTCGGATTCACAAATGACTCGTATGGTTTCGGTCATTGTATTGAGGAGTGAGTCTCGTGTAGTTCGGATTCACAAATGACTCGTGTAGTTCGGTCATTCCTCCGTGATAGTGACTCTCGTGTAGTTCGGATTCACTAAGGTGCGTGTAGTTCGGCCAATCCCGATTGTTGTTGTGGGGAAGGTAGTGAGTCGCGTGTAGTTCGGATTCACTAAGGCGCGTGTGTTTTCGGCCAGCCTTCGGGTTCTGTGATCTGTCAGTTGTTTTATAAACCGATGGTGGGGTCGTAAGGACCATGTTGTGGGAACTATCGGTTGTTTTATACGCCGATGGTGGGGTCGTGAGGACCATGTTGTATGTTTAGTGATGCGATAGCCGTGTTTCGCTCACATGTTGCTACGGGTGTGACGATAGTCGATTTTGTACCCCTTGGGATTAACATTACCATAGTCGTTTTGGGCGTTATCGGTCTTAACCGTTTGATATGATGTTACGGTAGTGGCGTATTGGTCGTATTTCACACTACAAGGGATGTTTAGTGATTGGTGTTATCCATCAGGATTCGTTTGGTTCGGTCTTCATCGTTTAGGATTGTTGACCTTAGGTTGAGACTTGGTTGCTTTTAGCGTTGTACTCGGTAAGGGTATGCTAAGGAATTGGTATCTCGATACGAGATTGGTTGAGTTTTTCCGATGTGAGGGATTGAGTTATTGCTAGTGCTCGGAATTATGGAATTTGATAAATCGCGGGTGACGATTTAGCTGTTAAGGGTAACTTTTTGAGAAGAATTGTCTAAGGGATCGTTGTAGACTTCGGTTGTTGCGTGTATTTTACGTCTCGGGATGTGATCAAATGTGTAATTTGTCATTGGATTAACCATCGGGTTAGCGAATTTGTGGTAGAAGTAGGTTTGAAATGCATGTTCGACGACCATTGATTGTGGGTCCGTTTGGGTTCGTGACTAGGATCATGAGGACGTGATCGAATCTAAGTAGGGGAGAGTTGTAACACCCCGTTTTCCCTGTATATGATTTATAGGTGTATTGTGTATGTACGACAGGCGTATGAAGGGTTCGATACATGTTCGGGTGTTAAAGTCTTGAATGCCAAAAAATGAGTCAGGACACGTTGAGTGTCGCGGCGCGACAAAGGAAGCCGCGGCGCGGCGTTTCGAATAAATCCAGATCAGAAGTTAGTTATAAAATGATCCCGGACTTAGTCAAATGTCGCGGCGCGACATTTAAGGCAGCGGCGCGGCATACTGTGCGAACTGGCACCAGATTCTTGTAATATTAAATGAAGTTCAAGGGCAATTTGGTCATTTCACATTTGAGCCAGATTTGAGGCTTTAACCTCATCCATTCATTCCATTTCCTAATTTCATATTCCTTTTCTTTTCATTTTTCCTCTCAAACTCAAACATCTACTTGATTTCAAAGGGATTTTTGGAAAGGAAGAAGCGGGATTTGATCTTTGGCATAGTTGACAAGTTTGTTCTCCTCGTTCTTAGCTACATGGTGATACTAGTGGTAAGCTCTAACTCCGAATTTCATTTTCGTGTTCATCATTCAAATTTGGGGCTTTTGATTGTATGATTCATAGGTGAAACCCATTTAGTTGTTAATTGGAGATTAACACCAATATTCGGGTTTATTGTTGTTAAAGGCGGGTTTTAGGTTGGTTAATGATTTAACCATGTTTAAGACTGGAGGATGGTGTATAATCACTAGTATTAGTGATTATTGATGATTTGGAGACCTTTAGGGTTCTTGTGGTTGACTAACTTTGACTAGAGTCGAAATTAGGGTTTGTTGAGGATTATAACCCGAATGTCGATTCGTTGAGGTTTGTAAACTTAAAATGGATTAAGTTGAAGTATAAAACCGAGTTAAACATGTTTTGGTGTCAAAACTTGTAAATGATGGGATTCTGACCTTATGGGTCAAAATTAGGGTTTATGGGCGATTTTGAGAACGATAAGTGTTTAACACTTGTGTTCGGGTTTAATTGGCATATTAGGACCATTTTCACTCGTGTTAGTGATTATTGGTTAGTTTGGGCGCGTTCGGTGTTTGGAAGTGCATTTGGGTCGAAATTGCACTAAGGGTAAATTGGGTTGGTTTGTAAGTCAACCCTAATTGTGTATTGTTGTATTTGGGATAATGGAATAGGTACTTTCCGTTGACTTGTCGCGGATTACTTGAAAGCATTCATCAAGGCGACAAGGTGAGTGTTAATATCCTATATGCATATGTATGTGTAGGATGGGTGCGGGTCGGGTGAAGTGGTTCTCGGTCATAGAGCTCACTTCACATATAGGTGGATCGATGGAACTTGTGTATAGGTCCAATTGGTACGTTTGTGCATTTTAGTTGACCACCTTTGGCGAGGTACTCTCTTGTGTGTACGTTATCACACGTGGTGGTGATTTGGATGTTATAACCCCAATGGCGAAGGGTTGATATTGTTGTGAAGTGGATGACCCCGATGTGATGGATTTTATAATCCCGTGACCGTGGGTTTTGATGTTGAGAAGTGAATCGCGTGTAGTTCGGATTCACGATGACTCGTGTAGTTCGGTCATCTTATTGAGGTAGTAATCTTGTGTGATTTCGGATTACTAAGGCTCGTGTAGTTCGGCCAACCTCGATGTTGTGAAGTTAGTAATCTCGTGTGGGTTCGGATTACTAAGGTTCGTGTACCTCGGCCAATCTTCATTGTGGCGTTTGGTATTCGGTAATGGGTTAAGGGGTTAACCTTATTCGTTTTATATTGTTATATATATATATATATATATATATATATATATATATATATATATATATATATATATATATATATATATATATATATATATATATATATATATATATATATATATATATATATATATATATATATTGCCGTATTGTTGTGATGTAGCTAACCCTCTGGGTGTAGCTTAATGGCGCTGTTCACATCGTCGTTGGTGAACTTACCTTATTGTTGACATTGTTAGCTTGTTGCTTAGTGATCGTACGGTATGCTTAGACTAGCTTGCCTTTATGCATGGATGATTCGGTATGCGGTTTTTGATATTTGTGTGGCATGTCCATTTTATACATATATATGTATGTAGTATATTTTCACTCACTAAGCGTTAGCTTACCCTCTCGTTGTTGATATTTTTATAGGTTCGCATGCTTGGCGGCTCGGGTGAGCTTGGGGATTAGAGATCTCGGCTAGGTTGCTTAGAAGATCTTGCTTTTGTATTCGATTAGGATTTGGGTAGCGTAGTCCCAAATCACCATGCTCGGTTTTGTTGGAAACTAAACTAGTCGGGTCGTGTATGTCCGTTTGGACAATTAACTAATGTATTAAATGTTTTAAGGTTTATTAAACCTTCTATTGTATTAAAGATGTTTATGGAAGCACAATTGGGACCTAAAGTATTATTTAACGCGTATTAAAAGGAAAAAAAATTTATGGGCCGGTTTTAATACGGGTTGGGTTGTTTCAAATTTCCACTATTATTAGAAGTATTATTTTTGCTAAAATTATCATTGTTATTGTTATCAGTATTATCTATATCATTATTATTAAGATAATTACGATTATGAAATTAAAAGTATTAATGACATTATTAAAGTTATAAGTATAAAAATAAAGATTATATATAAATATATATTTAATACACATAATTTAACTATATTAATATATCTATATATAAAATGAAAAATATATATAATAAAACTTATTAATCTACTATATAAATGAATTACATCATTAATAATAATATATTTGTTCGATTACAACAATGTATATTAATAAATATATAAATGATATATGTTCGTGAATCTGAGGCCAACATTACACTTGTTCAATGATGTTATATGTATTTTTACTACGAAATACAGTATGGTGAGTTTCATTTACTCCCTTTTTACTTATTACATTTTTGGGCTGAGAATACATGCAAATGCTTTATTAACTGTTTTACAATATTTATATGCGTGAGTTTCATTTGCCTTTTTACTCTTTATATTTTTGGGCTGAGAATACATGCGCAATTTTTATAACTGTTTTACGAAATAGGCACAAGTAATTGAAACTACATTATATGGTTGAATGATCAAAATCGAATATGCCCCTTTTTATTAAGTCTGGTAATCTAAGAATTAGGGAACAAACACCCTAATTGACGCGAACTCTAAAGATAGATCTATCGGGCCTAACAAGCCCCATCCAAAGTACCGGATGCTTTAGTACTTCGAAATTTATATCATGTCCGAAGGATGATCCCGGAATGATGGGGATATTCTTATATGCATATTGTGAACGTCGGTTACCAGGTGTTCAATCCATATGAATGATATTTTTGTCTCTATGCATGGGACGTATGTTTATGAGAAATGGAAATATGAAATCTTGTGGTCTATTAAAATTTATGAAATGATTATTTACGTTAAACTAATGAACTCACCAACCTTTTGGTTGACACTTTAAAGCATGTTTATTCTCAGGTACGAAAGAAATCTTCCGCTGTGCTTTTGCTCATCTTAGAGATACTAATTGGAGCCATTCAATTTCAAAAGACATTGCATTCGAGTCGTTGAGTTCATCAAGATTATTATTAAATCAATTATAGTAAGATATGTTATGAAATGGTATGCATGTCGTCAACTTTAGATGTAATGAAATATTGTCTTTTCAAAACGAATGCAATGTTTGTAAAATGTATCATATAGAGGTCAAGTACCTCGTGATGTAATCAACTATTGTGAATCGTTTATAATCGATATGGACTTCGTCCGGATGGATTAGGACGGGTCTTTACATATCCGACATCTGAACAAGGAAAAATAACTTTTTCCATGTCAGTAAGTCATATAGGAAGCACGTATTAGGCAAAGTAACTATGACAGTCTAAATCATCTATATCAGTAAGTAGCATGGCAATAATGACAAGTATCATGCAATCGAAAGCAGATAATAGCATGCAGTAGTGAAAGCAAGTAGCAGTATATGGCATATAGCAGTAAAAGTAAGCAGCAGCATGCATCAAGTTCCGCATAAACAAGTAAACTAGCAAGTTATAGATTAGTCCTATTAGTGATTCCTACTCGGTCCGGTCTAGACTCACTAATTCAACCTAATTCCTTACAACCAACGCTCTGATACCAAATGTGATGCCCCGTACAAAATTAACGAGTACTGATAAATCAACAACAGGATCATTACAAGGTCAAACACTATATGCTGTTTAAAATAAGTTTGCATTCATAAGAAAAGGTGACGTCATAACCAACGTCAAATGTTTAACATACGATAGTGTGATCCTACGAATAGAAGGCAATAATAATAGTACGTGACCCAATGGTCATTACGAATTCATTGTTTTAAAAGCAACATAGGTTGAATGCAAAATAAATGTTTCATGCGGAGACATCTCTAACAGAAGTAGCGGGTGTCTACACAGCAATACTACAACAGCGGAAGCAATCAAACCTCTAAGCACCTGAGAAAACATGCTTAACAACGTCAACACGAATGTTGGTGAGCTATAGTTTAAGTATAACAGTAATGTAAGGTAGTCCACAAGATTTCAGTGTTTCAAAACAGTATGAAAAGTATATGTTCAACCGTGGGCACTTGGTAACTAACTTAACGTAATATCACCCCCTAAAAGTACACTTGGCGAGTGCGTAAGTTTACGAAGTATTAAACACCCGTTAAATGCTAGCGCTACTAGCCCGAGTGGGGATGTCAAACCCAATGGATCCATATCTAAGATTCGCGTTCACCGGTTCAAAGACCAATGACTAAACGCTACTTAGCTAAGGGGAAAGTTTATGCTGTTGTATAACCCACACATATATAAAGTTTAAGTACTCGTGCCTAGTATGTAAAACGTAAAATGCACATGTATTATCAGTTCCCAAAATAGTTAAAGTAAAAAGGGATGCTATAACTCACAGTGGAAAGTAGTAAAGTCGATACGGAACAAATAAGCAAGTAGTTGGTCCGAAAGGTCCTCAACCTAAGTCAAAAGTTACTAAGTCAGTAAATCATTCCCAAAGGTTTAAAAGTATGTAAGTTAATTCTTAAGTATCATCATCATTCATCATAAGTCAAAAAGTGTAAAGTAAGTTTCAATCAAGAATAGAGTTCGAAACAAAGGCTGACTTCGTTCAGTTACCACGACCTCTATACAAACTGAAATGTGGTGAGACTAGTGGCCATGGCTCCGTATATGAGTCCCCTATTTGCCAACCAATTTACAGAACCAAACTCATCTTCGTTTGACTGTGGCAACGGTTTAAGTGCGAGTAGGTCAGAAATTTCAGCACAACGTTAAAAGGGCGTAATGACTTTCAGAAGGCTATAAATCTTAAACCGTAACTCGGATTAAGACGAGGCCAAAACAGAAAATCATTTAATCGAACCGAACTAACTGTAAATCAACTTTCCATTAGCCCAGGTAGCATGATCAGACCCAGAAAACAGTAAACAAAGTGCTCCGGTGCTTTCTTGGTGCTTGATGCTCATCACGGTTCTCATCCTTGATGCTTATAGCTTCAAGTGTACAACTCGTTGATATGTTTGAATCATCTTTACCAAGTTTTGACCATCATAACACTAGTGTATGTCTAAGATAAGTAGCACAACTCATTCAAGGGTTGCAAGTAGGTTGATGAACCAAAGTTACATCAAGATCTTAGATTCGGCACATACATGAGTTCTAGTAGTAATATTAAGCTATAAACTTGAAAGTAAACTAAATAAATAAGATCTTAAGTTGTAGAACTTAGATCTTAGTTAGATCTTAAAGATCCTAGACTAGAAAGTCTAGATCTAGTGTGCTTAAGTTAAACCCTAAGTTATAGAACTTGGATCTTCACTTTAATGAAACCATAAGTTATGAAACTTAGATTTTTAACCTTGTAGAATGTATTTTAGCTCATAAGCGTTTGTTTGCAACAAAATTGGAAGACCATAAGCTATAGAAACTTTGATCCAAAATAAGTGTATGAAGTTATAACTAGAAAGTTAAACTTCCATGTTCTTGAACTTACAAAGTTTAATCTTTAGTTTCAAGAAAAATGAGATCAAGTTTAACCAGTAATACTTGACCAAATTAACAACATCACAACTTGAAATAAATAAAATGAAGAAATAAACTAAAGTTACAAGTATTAGGTTCATGTTTGTTTCATACTTAAGAAGATTCAAGCCAAAACTTGGATCTTTAAGAAAATAAACCTTAAGTTCACAAAACATGAACACTAGTAAGATCTCAAAGCTTATGAGCTTTAGATCTTTATAACATCTTAAGTGTAGAACCATAAGTTATAGAAACTTAGATCCTTGTTCTTGATTTCTCATCAAACAAAGATGGAAGAAAAAAGATTACATGAAGATACAAGCTAGATAACTTGATCTTTAACAAAGAAGCAAGTAAGATGATGATGATAAATTCAGTTTTCAAAGGAAGAAAAGAAGAAAGAAAAAGATACAATACTTAAAATTTTAGAGAGAAAGTTGAGAGAAATAAAGTGTAAGTATGTTGTGTGTGTGAAATGAAGTGTAAACTATCAAATAAGTAGCAAAAAAAAAAATGAAAATGGATCTCCTTCCCACCAACAAAAGCTGACAGTATTGAAGGCTCCAAAAGGGGAAGTCAAAATATGCTTTCAAGTGTGGGAGGATGGTGAGAGCTAGAATGAGGTATAAGGTTAAGTGCATGGAAAGTTGGTCATGCATGCTTGCATATTTTGTCTCCTCATTAGCTTAATTAATCTAGTTTAACCTTAAAAAGTCATTAGCATAAAAGTTGGCTAACTAGTAGTCCATTAAGAAATGTAGGGTGGGCTTCCAAGTCCAAATCCATTAATAAAAGCCCAAGTCCAAGTATGTAACAATTAAATAAAAGCCCAAGTAATTAACTACTTACACTAGTTAATTAAAAATGATTAATAATAATTAATCATGAACGTAAATAATATTCTAAATATTATTCGTGAAAAGTACATGTGTCACAAAGACAAGTCGGGGCATGGAAAGTCAAATACGGTAACAAGTAAAATGTATAAGAATACATTTATTAAAGCACAAGTATTAATAATAAATATTAATAATTATACGTTGAAAAATCCAGGGTCGTTACAGATATACTAAAAGTAAAGCAGATAGAAACCTGATAGATACCTAAACAGTTAATATGACTTAATCCTAGAGCAACAATCAAACAAGAGCATGCAATAAGTGTGGGTCATACAGTTAAGGCACTAATTAGATCTTAACAGCTCCTAAGAGGTCTCTTCAGAACAGTCAATAGGAATACTAGGTCATTCATGTCTCAATTCCTAGCTTCTGTGTCCTAAAAGCGCATTAGATGCCTCTCGGGAACTCCGGCCATACCGAGTTAATAGAATCTTCAGATATAGTATAACCATGGGTGTTAATCCTACGAAGTATCTAAGTTCATAAAGGTGGACAAGTTCTGATCACAACATAGGTTGGTCAATCCTTAAGATGCTAGCATACAAATCTATCGGAATCACAAGTTCATCATAACAACGATAACCGTACTAATTTAACATAACTATGCTAACCTAAACTTCTATCATGTCAACATACAGATTAATTAAGCTAACATGGTAATACCGGAACGCATTATTAAACATAAATGGTAACAATACATGTTTAATTTAGAAGACAAGTGTAAAGACCCGTCCTAATCCATAAGGACGAATACAATAACATATGGTTACATTGCGAGGTACTTGACCTCTATGTGATACATTTTACAAACATTGCATTCATTTTTAAAAGACAAACTTTCATTTTATCAAAAGTTGATGACATGCATACCATTTCATAATATATCCAACTATAATTGACTTAATAATAATCTTGATGAACTCAACGACTCGAATGCAAAAGGTTGGTGAGTTCATTAGTTTATCATAAACATGTTTTAAAGTGTCAACCAAAAGATGGTGAGTTCATTAGTTTATCATAAACAATCATACCTGGGAATAAACATGCTTTAAAGTGTCAACCAAAAGGTTGGTGAGTTCATTAGTTTATTATAAACAATCATTTCCAATAATATAATAGACCACAAGATTTTCATTTTATAAACATAATCCTCAAGCAGAATCCTCTCGTCTGCATTAAGGTAAAATCATTCTTATGGTGAACACCTGGCAACCGACATTAACAAGATGCATATAGAATATCCCCAAAATAGAATCCTCTCGTCTGTATAATAGAATCCTCTCGTCTGTATAAAAATTGAAGTACTAAAGCATCCGTACCTCGGATGGGGTTTGTTAGGCCAGTAGATCTATCTTTAGGATTCACGTCAATTAGGGGTACTGTTCCCTAATTCTTAGGTTACCAAGCTAAAAAGGGGCATATTCTATTAGATAATCCAACATAGAATGTAGTTTCGATTATTTGTGTCTATTTTGTAGAACATTTATAAAAACAGCGCATGTATTCTCAGTCCCAAAAATATATTGCAAAAGCATTTAAAAAGGAAGCAAATGAAACTCACAATACGATATTTTGTAGTAAAAATATGCATACGACGGAACTGAACAATGCAAGGTTGGCCTCTGATTCACGAACCTATATCAATTATATATATTAAAACATATAATCAAAATCGAAAAAATTATGTATTATTATTAATTGTTATTTTAGTAATTTGTATGTTTCATTAATAACTAAATTAGCTATATTTGTTTTATATACTTTAGATAAATAGTTAGTATTTATTATGGAAATATTAATATTATTATGTAATATGTATTAAATATATTTTTATATAGTTATTTATTTGGTAAAATAATATCAATAATAATAAATAACAATTTGTATCTTTTTATGATAATAATAATAATGATACTACTCATAATCTAAATGATAATTTTAATAATAATATAAATTTTGATAAAATGATAATAATAATAATAGTAGTAATAATAATAACTATAATAACTATAAAAATAATAATTTTTCTAATAATGATAATAATAATGATATTAATACTAATAATACTTATATTAATAATAATAATGATATTTAATGATAATAATACCTATAATACCTAATGCTAATATTTATTAATGATATACCTATTAACGATAATAATAATGATCATATAACAACAATTATCAATAATAACAATACTAATAATAATAATAATAAAAAAAAAAATGATAATAGTAATAATAATAATAATAATAATAATAATAATAATAATAATAATAATAATAATAATAATAATAATAACAACAACAATAAAAGTAATAATAATACTACCTCACAAGAAAAAGCTCTAAAAAGAAATAACTGCCCTTACCAGGGATCGAACCCAATACCTCTCGCTAACCTGCTAACACCCTAACCATCTGCTCTGTTGTTGCTTTTCTGTTTTTATATGCAGCCTATATTTATTTAATCCATGTCTTCATTTTGAATCATTATCACACATCATTATGATCAAGTTATCATCATCATCCTTAAATACTTTAATAGAAACATGAACGGGTCTAGGCCCAACTTGTAAGTCCAAATAATCAAGAACCAACCCAATAGAAAATGTTAATCTTCGGCCCAATAAAAAAAAAGAACTCGGCCCAATTAGAAAACAGAAAAATAATCGGCCTAACTAAAATAATTAGGGATTCGATTCCTTGTTTCTTTCTTTTCGTGACACATCAAGCATTATCACAAAAATAATTAATTTAATTCCTTCCTTTGCTTTTGTCATGATCCACCAAAATGACACCACAATTGTGTCGACTAACTATCAAACCAATTGGGGTCCTACGGCCTGTTGCACAGTCAAAAGGGGAACCAGCATCATCTCATCATCGTCATCTTCAACATCGATCACTATAAATTTACGTTTACAGTTTCATCATCTTCACATACCATTGTGTTCATTATCATCTTCATCATTAGGGAATAGCAGTAACAGCAGTTCATCCTTTTCCTTATTTATCGTCTTCATCATCGAGCATCATCATAACAAGATTATCATATATGCTACTGTAACATCATTTATCTATACCTATAATCATCTTCTTCCTACGCATGATCAGAAATAGAAACATAAACATAGCAGCAAAAACAGAAAGACTCAGGAAGTTGTTTCGACGGTGACGGTTATGGTGGGTTCACAATGGTATAATCATAGAGGGTGGGTTTACGATGGTGGTATGGGTTAGAAAGGAAAACGCAGCAATAGCAGTAACACTGTAGTAGGTTAATAATTGATGATGTGGGTTCGAGGGGGAAGAAAACAGTGTTCGAGTGGATGATAGTGGTTGTTTGTGGGGTTTTGTTTGAAAGAAATAGAAGGAAGAAGAAGAAAAACGCAGCAGCAGTTTTGCCATTTGATTTTGGTGGTAACTATGGAAAAGTGGTGGTTCGTAGGGTGGTGATGGAAGGAGGTGGAAGGGTTTTCTTGACAAGAAGAACAAGGAAGAGAAGTGGTGGCTTGGTTGTTCTTGGTGATGAGGGTGGTGATCGTGGCTCATAACAGAAAACGAAGGAGAAACTCTAGTAAGAATGGGAGGGAGAGAGATAGAGAGTGAGGGAGATAGATAGATGTTTGTAGTCGATGGTGATGAAGGGTGGTCTAGTGTGGTGGTGAATGGTGGTGCTCGCGATGATTATGATCGGTTGCTGTTGGTATACGGCTGCAGCCATGTACCCCATTGGGGTTGTGTTCTGTCGACATCAAACAAAGAACAAGAAGAAGAAATTTACATTTTGGTTTTGGCAACGGTTGAAGAGAGTCGATTGGATCTTGTGGGTTGGGTTGCTCATTTGAAAAAGAAACAAATAGGAGGAAGAGTGGTAAAAGTAATATGATGATGATGGATACAATTCTCTGGTGGTGGGTGTAGTTTGGTTGAGGTGATCGAGTGAGGGATATAACTCTATAATGTATTCACATAAATATTTATGTATATAGTTATAATATGGAGATAGAGAAAAGATGGTGATATAGCAAAAACCAAAAACAATATCCACCAAATAGTATTATAAATGTTAATTCACGGATGAACAAGTGGGTTGTTGCGAATCATTCAATGTATCTTTATGTATATATATAATATTCAGTTGTTGAACTGAATTTAAAAAGAAAACAAAATTCGAACAATAATAATATAATATTAATAATTAAAATAATCAAATGAAATTTAAACGTGTGATTAAATTAGCCGTCGTCTACTATTTCATTTACGGACTGAAATTCGTAGAATAAAGGTTCTTAGAAAAATCCCAAAATTTAATATTAAATATCTTTATTTATTTCAGTCATTATGGTGTAAGATTGGTCATGAATTATTTTAAATAAAAATTAAATCAACTGTCCGCGCTAGATTCAGCGTAAAATATAAAAAGTGTTAAAATTTAACAAGTAGCTCCTAAATATATATTTAATAAGCCTAAAAAATTATATAACTCCTTTTCGAATCACCGTTTATTTGAAAATCATATAAGTTTGAATTTAACTTACTTAATATCAATCGGAACATCAAACAAGTATTACAATCATTGAATATTTATTTTTAATATACTTTATTTTTATATATAGATATATTTTAAATAATAATTATTATAATATCCTATTTTTATTTTATTTTACATAATTAATTTTAACAACAACAACATACAATACTTTAAATTATACTTCCAATTATTATATATATATATATATACACACACATATCTATTTACAATTAATTGTTCGTGAATCGTTAAACAGTCGAAGGTCAATTAAATATATATGAAACAGTTCAAAATTTTTTAGACTCAACCTAACAGACTTTGCTTATCGTGTCGAAATCATATAAGAATAAAGTTTAAATTTTGTCGGAAATTTCTGGGTCGTCACAGTACCTACCCGTTAAAGAAATTTCATCCCCGAAATTTGATCGAAATCGTCATGGCTAACAGTAAGAATGTTTTCATGAAGAATATGAGTTGATAAATAGAGTTTTATCATCATTGAGTAATATGAATAGTCAATTCAATTATCTGAAGAGTATGAGTGATGTTATCACAAAAGAGTGAATTGAAGAAATAAAGTTCCGGCTTAACTTTTGATGTTGTCTTGGTTGCATTCCGAAATTCAAGGAATTTAAATAAAATCTTTGAAATCTATAAGATCTGATTCTTCGGTGAATAGGGGAATTAAGATCTCTTTTAATAAATACGGTGATCTGTCTCGATTGCTCTGTCGGATATTTCCATTATAAATTCACTTTTTCCGTTCCATTAATTTTCACCACCTCAATACTTTCTTTCTTAGTTCATACATCCAAAAGATTGTAAAAATCCTTAATCCAGTTCTGATCCTTGTCCTTATCCTTACTATCGCAACAATCATTCTCCTTTTCCAACTTCCACCGGAGGAATATGTTTTCTTCTACATCGCCCTTGGGGTTATAGTGTTTTTAATTGTCCTGTGTCTTTATGTTGCCATAAATATTGACATACACAGTTTGTAATTTATGTGTTGTTATCGGGCTTTATATCCTCCTTTATATTTCGGAGTTCCATGCTTTTGTTTTCTCTTCCCGACTTTAAGTCAAGCGAATAATGGTCCATAATTCGTAGGTATGGAGTTTTGAATGAACATAACTATTGTTCTAAGATAGATATTGTAATAGCACGATCTGAATTGTCAAATTACTATAGTTCAAGGAAAAATATAGGACTATCAAGAAATTATGTTCTTGATATGTTTATATATTAGATAGAATGTAAGAGTCGTGTAACATGGCACATAATGATGTTAGGGTCTGTGAATCATCATGTTTCATTAGAAACTCAGCATAACTTACTGTAATATAATCACGTTGATCAAGTGTTATTATATTATACTAACTTATGCTTCAGTTCCCAACAGTACTTCAAAATCATTCATAATTTAAATTCGAATTTTTTAGAATTTTAGAAACTAAAATAGTTTCTTTTATGATATAATACAGATAGAGCGGAGAGATAATTAATATCGGACAAGAATATTTATGAAAATATTTTTCAGAAATATTGAAGATATTAATAAAGAAAGATACAATGATATCTTAGAATTTCAGAATCAAATTGTGATGAAGAAATTCATTCACGATGATTTAGAGCGATTAAGGAGTAAGGTATTCGCTAAAGATGTCATCAGAAACAGAATCATCAAGATTCTTTGAAGGGAGGTTTAGTATTTGTGATTTGTCCACATCCTCCTTCATAATTTGCTCAACCCGTTTTCCAGTTCCAAAATTTCTGAGCTTTACCAACATTCAAATTTTTTTTATCATCAAACTTTTGGCTGTTAAGGTCGTTTATCATTTTTTCTGCTTCATCACCACTTTCCAAAATTCAGAGAACTAATTCGTAAATTGGGTGCTTTTTAGACTTTCAAAATGAAAGATCATAATTCTAAGAGATAAATGTTATATGTATACATATAACTGTTGATGTAGAAACGCTGCGAGATTCAAAATACTGATTGCTGATTCCCAGTAATTGATGTGGTAATTCTCGTTATAAGATGTGGATGAGTATATGAATAGGTTTTAACGAACAAATATAATGGTTCTTCGGAGAGTCTTAAGCCAATGAGTAATGAAGTTGCTGGTAAGTTTACTGCTAATGTGGTGTGATATAAACAGTTACCCGATAATGATGACGAAAGGTAACGTATATATCAAAGTTATAATAGAGTTTATCCGAATGAAAATCGAAGTTGCTTTGCTGGAGCTATGACAAAATTGGCTACTTTGGAAAGGGATTGCAAAGTTATTTTCAGTAATAATAACGCCAAAGGAGCTAGCACAGATACGTGTTAAACGTTTACTCAGGTTCCAAGTGTTTTCAGGTGCATAACTATATGCATCAATCTTTTCTTCCATAGATGAAGTGCGGTTGGTTCATCCTCTTGATTGAGGTGTTTTCAAGAATCATGAAAGGTTTGAACGCGGATTGTAATCGTCAAAATACAAATGAGGTTTAAGATGGAATCAAGTGGCAAACATGAAGAAATGTTTTAGTTTCATATGTTATAATCAATATTTTAATTCATTTTAATTGTCCAAAGTTAGTAGTCCATAGTTAGTAGTCCACAGTTAGTAATTCAATTAATTCATATATAGTTTAATATATAATATTCGAATTAATTAATACGTATCGTGACCCATTATATACATGTCTCAGACTCAATCACAACTCAAAGTATATATATTATTTTAGAATCAACCTCAGCCCTGTATAGCTAACTCGAGCATTACTGAATATTGAGTGTCTATGGTCATTCCAAATAATATATATAGATGCGTCGATATGATATGTCAAAACCTTGTATACGTATCCCGATATTTAAAATGCGTAATTAACAGTATTTAAATGACGATAAATAAAGTGCGTAAAATAAATAACATAAATTAAATGACGATAAATAAAATTGCGAGAATTAAAATTGAGATAATTAAATTGCGATAAATAATTTGCGATAAATAAAATGTAATAAGGAATTAACAGTTAGCTAGGAACAGTTAGCTAGGATTTTGTTATCGTGGATTCTTAATAAAATTTCTCATAGTTAATTTGTTTGTTTCTAACAAATTTTATTTTATCCAATGTTTTCTTCATTATGCCACTTGTTAGATTCTGATAAATCTAAATCCAAATATTTAATTGTATGAAACTGGTTATTCTGTGGTGAACGGATTCGTATATCGGTGGATGTACGTAGGATAGTAAATGACTGTTGAATCAGATTCGAAGAATGTACAGTGTAACTTATTAATGTGAAATCTAAATATTCATCGGGTATTACCTACCCGTTAAAATATTTTCACCATTAACAGTTTGTACAAAAGAATTTTTAATTACAATCTTTATGAAAACATATATACATATATATTTTCTTCAGATGTAATATAGATTTAATGAGTTAAAATGATATTAATCTCATTTGATTTTTCGGTTGGAACAAGAATAAATAATCTCTAAAACATTAACAATTACATAATCGTCATGCAGAACGAAAATAAATGATGTAGAAAGATTCGTTGAACGATGATTAAGTTCGAGGTATGGATTGTGATGTTGAGACGTGTGATGTTGAAACTTGGGTTATTGGCGGTACTGTTGGTGCCGGTGGTGTTGTTGAAGCTGGTAAGTTTTGCACCATATTCTCCAAATTTATTACTCGAGCGTGAAGCTCGTTAACTTATTACTACGGGATGATTGTCAGTAGGAACGAGCGAATGAATAAGGTTTAGAATCTGAGTTATGATATAGTCGTGGCGAGATACTCTGGAAATGAGAGAGAAAATGGTGTTTTGCACAGGTTCGCCGGTAAGTGCTTCAAGTTCTTCGCCAAGAGGTGAATTCGGTTGGTTTAAAGGATCGCCTTCCTTTCGTCTCCATTGATTTAGTCAACTACGAACTCATCTACAATTTATCCAGAATTGATGATGACTAACTGGTTGATCCATTCTTGTCACACTGCTTTTGGAGCTTGAGTGAAAATCCATATCGGAATAGCTGTCGGTATTCGAGGGATTTGAACTAGTTGTGAGTTCCATTTTGTACGAGTGAAAAAAGGATTTTTCGATATGAAATGATTTTTGAATATTGGATGATAATCTAACTACATAGAATATCTATGTATATAGTACTAAATATTTCGTAGACAACGGAGGAATTTACGGCATATGTCAGGAAAGTCTATAGTAACAGATGTGCTAAGATATGAATTTTGTCTATACAGTATTCATGCAGTTAATGCAGTAAAACGTGTCTAGACTAAGAATGATAAGCAGGTAATTTCCTAAGGATGATAAGCAGATGATTTCCGACTAGAAATGATAAGCAAAACTTTTGACATGCAGACACGGTTGAAGTCCAAACTCATTAATGCATCCTAACAACTACTAGTTAGACACACTAATGCAAGACCTGGTTCGCTAAGACCACCTCTCTGATGCCACCTGTAAAGACCCGTCCTAATCCATAAGGACGAATACAATAACATATGGTTACATTGCGAGGTACTTGACCTCTATATGATACATTTTACAAACATTGCATTCGTTTTTAAAAGACAAACTTTCATTTCATCGAAAGTTGACGACATGCATACCATTTCATAATATATCCAACTATAATTAACTTAATAATAATCTTGATGAACTCAACGAATCGAATGCAACGTCTTTTGAAATATATCATGAATGACTCCAAGTAATATCTCTAAAATGAGCAAATGCACAGTGGAAGATTTCTTTTATACCTGAGAATAAACATGCTTTAAAGTGTCAACCAAAAGGTTGATGAGTTCATTAGTTTATTATAAACAATCATTTCCAATAATATAATAGACCATAAGATTTTCATTTTATAAACATAATCCTCAAGCAGAATTCTCTCGTCTGCATTAAGGTAAAATCATTCTTATGGTGAACACCTAGTAACTGACATTAACAAAATGCATATAGAATATCCCTAAAACAGAATCCTCTCGTCTATATAACATAATCCTCTCGTCTGTATAAAAATCGAAGTACTAAAGCATCCGTACCTCGGATGGGGTTTGTTAGGCCCATAGATCTATCTTTAGGATTCGCGTCAATTAGGGGTAGTATTCCCTAATTCTTAGGTTACCAAGCTAAAACGGGGCATATTCGATTCGATAATCCAACATAGAATGTAGTTTCGATTACTTGTGTCTATTTCATAAAACATTTATAAAAACAGAGCATGTATTCTCAGTCCCAAAAATATATTGCAAAAGCATTTAAAAGGGGAGCAAATGAAACTCACAATACAATATTTTGTAGTAAAAAATATGCATAAGACGGAACTGAACAATGCAGGGTTGACCTCGGATTCACGAACCTATATCAATTATATATATATTAAAACATATAATCGTAATCGAACAAATTGTGTATTATTATTAATTATTATTTTAGTAATTTGTATGTTTCATTAATAACTAAATTAACTATATTCGTTTTATATACTTTAGATAAATATTTAGTATTTATTATGGAAATATTAATATTATTATGTGATATGTATTAAATATATTTTTATATAGTTATTTATTTGCTAAAATAATATCAATAATAATAAGTAACATTTTGTATCTTTTTATGATAATAATAATAATGATATTACTCATAATCTAAATGATAATTTTAATAATAATATAAATTTTGATAAAAATGATAATAATAATAATAATAATAATAACTATAATAACAATAAAAATAATAATTTTTCTAATAATGATAATAATAATGATATTAATACTTATAATACTTATTTTAATAATAATAATAATGATATTTAATCATAATAATACCTATAATGCCTAATGCTAATATTTATTAATGATATAGCTATTAATGATAATAATAATGATCATATAACAATAATAATCAATAATAACAATACTAATAATAATAATAATAATAATAATAATAATAATAATAATAATAATAATAATAATAATAATAATAATAATAATAATAATAATAATAATAATAATAATAATAATAATGATAATAATAATAATAATAATAATAATAATAATAATAATAATAATAATAATAATAAGAGTAATAATAACAATAAGAGTAATAATAATACTACCTCACAAGAAAAAGCTCCAAAAAGAAATAATCGCCCTTGCCAGGTATCGAGCCCAAGACCTCTCGCTAACCCGCTAACACCCTAACCATCTGCTCTGTTGTTGCTTTTATGTTTTTATACGCAGCCTATATTTATTTAATCCATGTCTTTGTTTTGAATCATTATCACACATCATTATGATCACGTTATCATCATCATCCTTAAATACTTTAACAAAAACATGAACAGGTCTAGGCCCAAATTGTAAGTCCAAATAATCAAGAACCGACCCAATAGAAAATGTTAATCTTCGGCCCAACAAAAAAAAGAACTCGGCCCCCTTAGAAATAGAAAAATAATCGGCCTAACTAAAATAATTAGGGATTCAATTCCTAGTTTCTTTCTTTTCGTGACACAGCAAGCATTATCACAAAAATAATTAATTTAATTCCTTCCTTTGCTTTTGTCATGATCCACCAAAACGACACCACAATTGTGTCGACTATCTATCAAATCAATTGGGTTCCTACGGCCTATTGCACAGTCGAAAGGGGAACCATCATCATCTCATCTTCGTCATCTTCAACATCGATCACTATAAATTTACGTTTACAGTTTCATCATCTTCAAATACCATTGTGTTCATTATCATCTTCATCAATAGGGAATAGCAGCAACAATAGTTCATCGTTTTCCCTATTTATCGTCTTCATCATCGAGCATCATCATAACAAGATTATCATATATGCTACTGTAACATCATTTATCTATACCTATAATCATCTTCTTCCTACACATGATCAGAAACAGAAACATAAACATAGCAGCAAAAACAGAAAGACTCAGGAAGTTGTTTCGATTGTGACGGTTGTGGTAGGTTCACAACGGTATGATCATAGAGGGTGGGTTTACGATGGTGGTATGGGTTAGAAAGGAAAACGCAGCAGTAGTAGTAACACTGTAGCAGGTTAATAGTTGATGGAGTGGGTTCGATGGGGGAAGAAAACAGTGCTCGAGTGGATGATGGTGGTTGTTTGTGGGGTATTGTTTGAAAGAAATAGAAGGAAGAAGAAGAAAAACGCAGCAGCAGTTTTGCCATTTGATGATGGTGGTGACTATGGAAAAGTGGTGGTTCGTAGGGTGGTGATGGAAGGAGGTGGTAGGGTTTGCTTGACAGGAAGAACAAGGAAGAGAAGTGGTGGCTTGGTTGTTCTTGGTGATGAGGGTGGTGATCGTGGCACATAACAGAAAACGAAGGAGAAACTCGAGTAAGAATGAGAGGGAGAGAGATAAAGAGCGAGGGAGATAAATAGATGTTTGCTGTTGGTATACGGCTGCAGCCATGTACCCCATTGGGGTTGTGTTCTGTCGACATCAAACAAAGAACAAGAAGAAGAAATTTACATTTTTGTTTTGGCAACGGTTGAAGAGAGTCGATTGGCTCTTGTGGGTTAGGTTGCTCATATGAAAAAGTAACAAAGAGGAGGAAGAGTGGTAAGAGTAATATGATGATGATAGATACAATTCTCTGGTGGTGGGTGTGGTTTGGTTGAGGTGATCGAGTGAGGGATATAACTTTATAATGTATTCAAATAAATATTTATGTATATAGTTATAATATGGAGATAGAGAAGAGATCGTGATATAGCAAAAACCAAAAATAGTGTCCACCAAATAGTATTCTAAATGTTAATTCACGGATGAACAAGTGGTTTGTTGCGAATCATTCAATGTATCTTTATGTATATATATAATATTCAGTTGTTGAACTGAATTTAAAAAGGAAACAAAATTTGAACAATAATAATAATATAATAGTAATTAAAATAATCAAATGAAATTTAAACGTGTGATTAAATTAGCCGTCGTCTACTATTTTATTTACGGACTGAAACTCGTGTTCCGTTGTTACTTAGTGGCAGAATAAAGGTTTTCAGAAAAATCCCAAAATTTTATATTAAATATCTTTATTTATTTCAGTCATTATGGTGTAAGATTGGTCATGAATTATTTTAAATAAAAATTAAATCAACTGTCCACACTAGATTCAGGGTAAAATATAAAAAGTGTTAAAATTTAACAAGTAGCTCCTAAATACATATTTAATAAGACTAAAAATTATATAACTCCTTTTCGAATCACCGTTTATTTCAAAATCATATAAGTTTGAATTTAACTTACTTAATATCAATCGGAACATCAAACAAATATTACAATCATTGAATATTTATTTTTAATATACTTTATTTTTATATATAGATATATTTTAAATAATAATTATTATAATATCCTATTTTTATTTTATTTTACATAATTAATTTTAACAACAACAACATACAATACTTTAAATTATACTTCCAATTATTATTATATATATATATATATATATATATATATATATATATATATATATATATATACACATACATATCTATTTATAATTAATTGTTCGTGAATCATCGAAACAGTCGAAGGTCAATTGAATATATGAAACAGTTCAAAAATTTTGAGACTCAACCTAACAGATTTTGCTTATCATGTCGAAATCATATAAGAATAAAGTTTAAATTTGGTCGGAAATTTTCGGGTCGTCACAACAAGCGTTTCGGATAAAAACCTGAAAAGGCTGAAGAAATCTGCCCGAGATCGCAGGGACTCGCTGGGATATCCTCCGGTAAATAAAAGCTAAGCTAGCTACTACTAAAAACTTACTAAGAAGCTTGAAAATATAAAATGAAGTACAAATTGAGTGTGTGTTGAAATAAATGGAAGTGGCCCTTTAAATCGACTTGGATTCAGCTGCGCCAGCCGTATGGCAGGCCATTCTTGCTGCCCGTTTGCTTTGGTCAGCCGTTTTGCCAGGCTGTTTGCCTTGACCGTATGACAGGCCATTTTTCACACTGGCAGGCCATATGGCAGGCCGTATTGCAAGCCGTATGGCCTGTCCTGGTCAGCTTGTTTCCTGGATCGTAACTTGATTTCCTTGGTCGTAACTTGTCTTTCACTGTTTTCGCTCTAGATTCTTTGTTTTAGCTCCATTTTACTTGATTCTTTTTGCATCACCTTTGTAATTACTTAATCTACAAAATTAACCAAAAAAGCGATTATTTTGGCGATATATTTTGGTACTTTATGGATTTTGGGCTCAATATCGGGGGTAAAAACGTGACTTTTTGGCCGATATCATATTCTAATGTGCTTTGAGCTAGCATCGTGGCTTCGGGTTAATTTTCAAAAAAGTACTATTTATGGTGTTGGCATCTCAAATGAGGAGGTTCTAGCTATAGTTGAGCGTTTTCGATGCCAAAAAGAAAACCTCCCGTTCACGTATCTCGGACTCCTAGTTGGTTCAAATATGAAAACATCAAGTGAACGAAAACCAGTCATTGAAAAGTTCCATAAAAGGCTTTCAGTTTGGAAAGCTAGATCGTTATCATTTGGGTGAAGGTTGACGCTAGTATAGTCGGTTATGAATAGTCTTCCATTGTGTTATTTCTCAATCTATCGTGCTCCATCTTTTGTTATTAATGAACTTGAGTGTGTGAGCAAAAAATGTTTTTTAGGGTGGGAGTATTAACGATAGTATATTATCTTGTGTTAAATGGGAACATGTTCTATTACCATTTGAAGAGGGAGGTCTAAATATCGGATCTCTTAATTCAAAGAACTTGGCCTTACTAGGGAAATGGAGGTGGCAGTTTCACATTGAGCCAAACTTAATTTTGGGCCAAAGTCATAAAACACTTATACGGTCTAAATGGGGGGTTCGACGCTATCCATCGACATTCCCTTACTCGTGGTACATGGCAGAATGTTATTATTGCAGGAAAAAAGATCGATAGCATGGGAATACCCTTCAGCACATCTTTTGTCAAAAACGTGGGAAATGGTGCCACAACATCATTCTGGGATGATACATGGTTCGGTGGTGAAATTCTAAAATCAAAGCTCTAATGGTTGTACCAGCTAGAAGCTGTGAAAGATGCTAAGGTGCATGATAGAGTTGTTCAAGTCAGAAATCGCTACTCGGGATCATGGAACTGGATCAGAACACCTTCGAGACGAGCCTTGGGTGAGCTAATGGTTTTACCTAAATTAATTAACTCTTTTGTGTACAAAAGAAAATGATGATGCGGATTCATGGAGTTAGAATTTGGCTTCATTAGTAAATTTACAACCAAGGTACTTACAGAAAAAATTAAGGAAAAGATTAATGACAGGCTTTCGCTTCATATTGAGACGCAACACAATCATTTTGTTCCAAAAATATCGAGATTTTTATTTGGAAAGCAAGGTTGAGAAGATTGGCCGTTCGCATGGAGATAGACAAACGAGGTTTGGACCTCGACTTGATACTTTGCCCTTTATGTAATAATGATAATGAGTCGGTGGAACATTCGTTAGTTTTATGTAATCAAGTTATGGAAGTGTGGGAGAAAGTATATAAATGGTGGAGCTTCTCTCATATGTCAAACCTTAGCATTGGTGAAGCCTTTCTTGGAAGATCGACGCAACATTTGACTCCCCTTAAAGCAAAATGTGGTAAGTGGGAAAGTGGTCATGTGGTTATCTTATTTGTAAAATCGGAATCAAAAGATTTTCAAAAACAAAGCATGGAATGGTCCGATGGCACTAAATGAGATGCAAGTAAAATTGTAAAAGTGAATCTCTAGAAGAATTAAAGGAAGATCGGTCGAATTGCTAACGTGGTTACCAAACCCAATTTTGTGTATTGCTTAGCTTATCCTCGTGTTTATGGATGTCTCCTCAACATCCTTTGTTTCATGAAAATTGTTTATTTCGTAGCTTCTGTTTTCGTGATTGTTTAGATCCAGGATTGGGGCCTGCATTGTTCAGGTTCATGTGAATTTATTCTTTCTAGTTGAATGAATTAATATTCATTTGAAAAAATTATAAAATTCTTATATTTTTGATATTTATAGTTTTTTGAAGTTAAGTAACCTCTAAGATACTCTTCAAATATAATTAGTTTAAAAAAAGATTATTATGATACCATTGAATTTTAATACTGAATTCGCATCGTAATATAATCATTTGATATCATAGATCTTATTTTCAAATATTACTAGCAATATATTTTGTGATGGTTAAAAATGTGTTGAAAATGGCCACATAAAAACTAGTTTAGGTTTGCATACATGTAAGTGTTGGATCAGAACCTCTATTTAAGCTAAAATGAACGTAGAGTAGTTTCAAAAGAAAAATAAAGAAGAAATATGTTTGCAGTAGTAATGAGAATAATAAGAAATAAAAGATGAACAACTTTATTCAATAAACTAGAGGACTGTATATAGCCTTACAATACTTCCACCTACTATCACGTGCAACCATGAAACTAGGAAAGAATACTTAAATAAAAGGTACAAGTTATGACCCACCCTTTTACCGATAATACACACCTCAACGTACCTATCCTAAAGATGTGAGCAAAACAACAACCAAGTCATACTAATTTAGTTATCAAATAAACTATAGAAAATCATAAATTTATAATAACTCCAAACTTCGTGTCATGCATAATCTTTGGAAATTTAGCTTATTTCATGCAAACCAACTTAAACGTATGACCCATGACATAAACGATTAATCCCGACATTCACTCTCTTAATCGTTTATTCACAAATTCACTCACAATAACACGGGTTCCTCTTCCTCATGGAGGCTCAGATTGAGCTCTTCATTTTTCTCACGCTTTGGACACTTTGATATGTAATACCCGAAGTCATTACATTAATAGCATTTTACATGGATATTGTCTAGTACTCGAAAATCTCCATGACCTCTCTCGGACCCCCGACCTCCTCATCGACCACATCCAAAGTCTTCACACCTCGAGTTTCCACAATGCTCACACTAGTGTTCTTTTCATTTTGATTTTTCATCTGAGCTTTAAAACAAAAGATGATTTTGCTCGGTTTGAATCACCTCAACCTTGATCCTTTCTTCATAAGCTTTAAGCCGGCCCACCACATCATCATAGCCTATCGTATTCAAGTCTACAGCCTGCTATATAGAAGCCACCATATGAATGAAAGGTTTAGGTAACCCGTTAGGAAACCTCTTCACCAACTTCGTTTCTTTAATAACCGAGCCAAGTGAGGCGGATCGAGAAGAATACTCGAACAACTTGTTAGCAAAGTCATCCACAAATTCTTGCTCCTTCATCCTGAGATTTTCAAACTCCCCCATTAAAGTTTGAATCCTTGCCTCTGGAATTCGATCTGCACCCAGATGATGGGTTTTAAGAACACCCTAAATTTCCTTCGTGGTCATAACATTCCCTATCTGCATAATCTACTTTTCAGGTATACCTTGATACAAGAGATCCATTGCAATGTTTTTCTTTTTGGCATCTAGATTTGTTCCCGGTTCTATCATATCCCACACTCCATGAACATTGAAAATAACCCGCATCCTCATTGCACATACCGTATAATTTGTAGATGACAACGTCGGGACTTGAAGAGTTATGGTGTTGTTGTTTTTAACGGTGACTTAAGCTTGATCCTTCGTGTTCGTCATTCTTCAAATTAACTGCACTACCAAACTTTGATAATCAAATAAAACACTACTGAAAGTTTTACCTAAAAACGTCTTTTGTTACCTTTCTCCCCGATGTTTTAGATCCTTTGAGTAACACTTCTGGTTGCTTACTACACCTTTATTACTCTATCAATAACTGGGTTAACAAGCCCACTGATTTGGCCTGAATCACGACTTGTTTCCGCTACCCTGTTAATCCTATAGAACTTAAGAATTTAACCTACTGATCTACACTCTCACTTCAATTGAACTCAAGCTCTGATACCAAATGTTGGATCAAAACCTCTATTTAAACTAAAATGAACATAAAAGAAGAAATTTGTTTGCAGTAGTAATGAAAAGAATAAGAAACAAAAGATGTACAACTTTATTATTCAATAAACTAAAGGACTATATATAGCCTTACAATACTTCCACCTACTATTACGTGAAACCATGAAACTAGGAAAGAATACTGAATAATCGGTACAAGTTATGATCTACTCTTTTACCCATGATACACACCTCAACGTACATATCCTAACGATGTGGTCAAAACAACAATCAAGTCTTACTAATTTAATTATCAAATAAACTAAAATAGAAAATCATAAATTCCTAATAACTTCAAACTTCCTGTCATGCATAACTTTTAGAACTTTAGCTTATTTCATGAAAACCAACTTCAACTTATGACTCATGACATAAACGATTAACCCCAAGAGTGAGACCCTTTTCAAGTAAACTGAACTGCATAGAAATTCTTTATTCGTTTACATGTTAATATCAATACTATATATTATATATTATTTTGTGTGTTCAAATTTGTGTTGTATTTAATATTCATACGAGACAAATTTGAGCACACAATAGTATATAATATTAAATTAATATTAATAATAATATTAATTTCGTAACTTCAAGTGCTAATTATTGCTATTAGGTGTGATTTTGTATTTCAAGTTTTTTTATTTAAGTTATTTATTTTTATATCTCTAGACACGACTTTAATTTTGGTGTAAAATATAATGAATTTTTAATATTTTAAATAAATTAGTTATCAAATGTTTTTCTTTAACTAGCATTTCGCTATGGATTATATGTTAAGTAATTATGAGAATAAATTTAATATGTTAATTATTTATGACAATCAATTTGATGCATCTTAAAAATTAAAACTCATAACTATACATTAAAATTGAGAAAACTTATGACTATTAATTATGCACAACTCAAATGAAATAGTGGATGGTAGAATTAAGACGGTGAAAAGATAATTGTATATGTATAAGATAAAAAAATAATTTTTTTGTATAAACGTTATTGACTATATCTACTAAATGTCGTGAATATTTTGATCGTCTACGAATTAACGTTTCAAAAAATATGAAACACCAACCAATGATGCACATATAACTAAAAAATATTATTCCACCATACAGAAGACAATAACGATAAAGTGGATATTTGAATCATAAACTAGACAAGTATATGTATATATAGCCAGATAATAATAAGGGCAAACGGCCCAAAAAAGTAATTTAAATTACCCAAATTAACGATCATTGTAACCCCCAATTTGCCTAACCCCCAAAAGAATTTCAAATTTTAATTTGCTCAAAAAAAGGATTTTGTATTCAAAAATTTTAAAGTTGGGGTAATCTTCGTCAAATTCGTTAACGATCTTAAAATTTTACCTATAATCCTTTTCATCATCTTCATCACCATCTTCATCTTCTCCTCCACCATATGCATCATCACCGCCACCATCTTCATCATCATCATGAAAGCTCCAGCTACTGTTCGGATGAAGATGAACTTGAAACATTGACTTTACGATTTAGAGCTTGTTAGGTAATGATTCCTTCATGAAAACTACTTTAAATCATCCACCAAACATTCGTCAATCTTCATCTTAACTAGAAACATCAAACTGAATTCGAATTTGAACAATGGAAATTCAGTTGACTTTTTATCACAAACTTTTGACACCGAAATTCGAACTCGATATTTAGAGTTAAGATCTGAGATTTTGAAGAGAGTTTTCACGATGAGATTATGAACACTTCAACATTATTTTCACATTTTCATTCCATATTGTGACAACCCGAAAATTTCCGACCAAAGTTAAACTTTATCTTCATATTATTCCGACACGATAAGCAAAGTTGTTAAGTTAAATCTCAAGAATTTTAAACTTTGTTCATACATTCATTTAACCTCGACCAAACTTCGATGATTCACGAACTAATATATAAATGGATATGATTATATGTGTATATATATTATAACTTGAAAACGTAAACAAAGTATTAGGTATAATACTTTACATGATCGTATTTACCGATGGAATTAAAAGATGATATCAAATGTTTGAGTTATCGAGATTCATGATTTACGTATCTCTGTTGAGAGGTCCACTTTGATTTAGGAAACCTTTCATTTTAATGATATTCGAAATAATTGGTAAAGTGATTTTACAAATTGGAATAAAGTGTCATTAACGAGAGTTAGTCAAAAGTTAGTGGAGATTTCCGTTTAATTTTCAAAAGCATGCTTTACAGTGATTGCTTCGTGTCACTTGGTAAATTAATTATTTAGTTTTCATATTATTAAAAACATTATTTGATATAATAACTTCTATTATTTAAACGAGTTTAAATTATATAAAACAGACTTTGAAATATAATTGGTTTTGAAAAACTAAATATTATATTTCAATTATATATAAATTATATTCCTAAAATATATATATGTATATATATATATATATATATATATATATATATATATATTACAATGTAATTTTAATATAGTTATAAAACGTTTTAATTTAAGTAATATTTTATATATATTATTAAATATATTTTAATAAACAACGAGAAGTTGATTTAAAGAAGCAAATGACCATAATACTCAAATGTATAAGTTACATTTCTAGAAATATTATTTATTGGCAAATAAGTCTAATTATTAATAAAGGTACGTGTTGCGAGAAGTAGAGTACAAGTTTTCTAAGCGTACGAAACTTCGTTTAAAAAACCGAACCGAGTCATAAACCATTTTCCAACTTACGTCTCAGTGGAACAGATTTTACAATTTAACTATGCTCGTAAATATAATATAATATATATATAATTATATAAATTAAATATATATATATATATATATATATATATATATATATATATATATATATATATATATATATATATATATATATATATATATATATATATATATATCAAATATATAATAAAAGTGTTGGAAAGAAGAAAGATCGTGCATATGAGCTGTCAGAGACGGCCATGCGATCTCATGGCAATCAACCTTCCAGCCCATGCGATCGCATGGGGTGTGGTTGGCTGAAACATCTATAAATTGAACCCGATTTCTGTTTTAGTCGAACGCATTATCCTCCCATCTATCTCTCTCAATATTATATTTATATTATTAATATTATTATTATTATTGTTAATCATATTATTATTAATATTATTATTATTATTATTATTATTATTATTATTATTATTATTATTATTATTATTATTATTATTATTATTATTATTATTATTATTATTATTATTATTATTATTATTAGTAGTAGTAGTAGTAGTAGTAGTAGTATTATACATAAAACACTACGACGAGGTCATGAGCGAGTTATTTCAAAACAGGTTTTTCGAGTGGAATAGAGCTAAGGAAAATATCGGTTATAGCTATGGAGGTCATGGGTATTGTTCGGGGGTATGCTCGTGAAGTCAATCTAGTGTTTATCATCTCCGTTGCATCTACGTACTTTCCTACAATATTGAATCTCAATATTGATACGTGAGCACTCATATCTTACCTTTTATGTATTATTAGTGTATCCCTGACTAGTGCTCGAGTATATTTGATTATGTATGCTTTTATATTTAATTGCGTCGTTATATAGTGTATGTTGAATCATGAAATTAATACATATAATACTGATATAAGGTATATGATATGCATGTCATTGGAAAGCTGTCGAAAAATTATTAACTTTTCATTTAGAAGTCGTGTGTTTTCTTTGAACGGATTAAAAGATATAGTCAACTGAATTATTATTAATTTTAGTATTATTATGATTACTATCGTCGTTATTATTATTATTATTATTATTATTATTATTATTATTATTATCTAATTATTATTATTATTATTATTATTATTATTATTATTATTATTATTATCATTTTAGTATTATTATTAAAATGATTATTATTATTATTATTGTTAATATTAAAAGTATTGTTATTATTAAAATTATCATAGTTGTTAGAAAATATCATTATAAATCTTAAAATATATATATTCAAGAAAATTATCATTATTAGTAATATTATTATTAATATGACATTAGAAGATTATTAATTATCAAAATTATTATTATCATTATCATTATCAATATAGGTATTATCATTAAAAATTGTATTGTTATTATTATTATCGTTATTGTTAAAAATTAACATCTTTATAAAAACTATCATTTTATTATTTCTATTATTATTATTATTATTATTATTAAAAGTATCATTAATATTAAAATTCGCACTTTTATTAAAATTATCATTTCCAATAGAAATATCCTTGTTATTATAAAATATTATTATTATTATTATCATATTAGGATTATTATTATTAAAATTATCATTCTTGATAGAATTATTTTATAAAATATTATTATTACTATTCTTATTACAATAATTATTATATATATAGTAAATATTATTATTAAGATAACTTATATTATTATTTTTTACAAATATTAAAGTATCGATATTATCAATTATCATTTAAAATTTATCATTGTTATTAAAACTATCATTCTATTAAAAATTATTATTATTAAAAATTACCGTCTTTATTAGAATATATTATCATTAAAAGTATAGAATTTAAAACTATCGTTTTATTTAAAAATTATCGTTACTATCAATTTTATTAGTATTATTAATATCATTATTACTATTACCAATATTATTAAAGTACTATTAATAACTTTATCGTTATTATTATTATCAATATTATTATTACACAATAATATAACTTTTACTTATTATTATTATTATCAGTATTATTTTATCAAATAAATATGTGATACAAAGATATTATTACCACACGTAATAAAATTGCATTAATAATACATACCACTATATTTTTATGATTTTATGTGAACTATATAATTTTTATTACTCAAAATATAAAAAAGTATATTTTTTATCATATATAAATTTTAATATAAATTTTTATTTATATATGACTTGTATTATTTACTTTAATAAAACTTGATAAATATATTTAAATATATAAAATGACTATATTTAAGTTATATAATAAACATGTATAGATTTTAATTGTCATTTTGGGTCAAACTAACTTTTGTTGACATTTGCATATCGATCTCGAGCATTAGGATTGTAATACACTACGACTTAACCTAAATTGTTAGACAGATATTGACCAACATATAAATATATATATACTTAATATAGGTTCGTGAATCCAAGGCTAACCTTGCACTTGTTCAATCCCATCATATGCATAATTACTACAAAATATCGTATCGTGAGTTTCATTTGCTCCCTTTTTAAATACTTTTGCAATATATATTTTTGGGACTGAGAATACATGCGCTGCTTTTATAACTGTTTTACGAAATAGACACAAGTAATTGAAACTACATTCTATGGTTGTATTCCTATACCGAATATTGCCCCTTAACTCAGTAACCTAAGAATTAGGGAAATAGCCCCTAATTGACGCGAATCCTAAAGGTAGATCTACAGGCACTGACCAGCCCCAGTCAGAGAATTTGAACTGCTTTAGTAGTTCGATTTAAATGGTGATTGCGATTGCCGGTATATGGCATACTTGCGAGTATGCGGGGGATATTCTATATGCATTATGTTAATGTCGGTTACTAGGTGTTCATCATACGAATGATTTTTATACACTTGCGAGTGTAATGTTATTTATGAAAAATGAAATCTTGTGGTCTATTAAAATTATGGAAATGATTAATTAAAATAAATTAATGAACTCACCAACCTTTTGGTTGACACTTTTAAGCATGTTTATTCTCAGGTAATAAAGAAATCTTCCGCTGTGCATTTGCTCATTTTAAAGATATTACTTGGAGTCATTCATGGCATATTTCAAAAGACATTGCATTCAAGTCATTGACTTCAATAAAGATTATTATTAAGTAAATGACAGATTACGTAATTTGTAGTTTGGATATTATGAAATGGTATGCATGCCTGTCAACTTTCGATGTAATGAAAGTTTGCCTTTTTAAAACGAATGCAATGTTTATAAAATGTATCATATAGATGTCATATACCTCGCAATGTAACCATATTTTATTGTTCGTCCTTATGGATTAGGACGGGTCGCTTCATGTGGTATCAAGGCGTTGGTCTTAGTGAACCAGGTCTTGCATTAGTATGTCCAACTAATAGTGTTAGGATGCATTAGTAAGTCTGGACTTCGACCTTAGCTGCATGTCAAAAAGTTTTGCTTATCATTTCTTGTCGGAAAAATTACATGCTTATCATTCTTAGTCTAGACACATCTTATTGCATTGATTGCATAAATAGTGTATAGACAAATCATATCTTAGCGTATCTGCTATTTCATATCTTAGCGTATCTGTTACTATAAACCTTGCCTGACATATTCCATAAATTCCTCCGTAATCTACGAAATCTTTTGTTCTATATATATATATATATATATATATATATATATATATATATATATATATATATATATATATATATATATATATATATATATATATATATATATATATTCTATGTAATTAGAATACCATCCGATAGCCAGAAAATCATTTCATATCAAAAATTCTTTATTCAATTGTATGAAATGGAACTCGCCACTAGCTCAAGTTCCTCGGATTCCGATATGGAGTTTCACTCGAGCTCCGAAAGCAATGTAATCGAAATGGATAAACCAATCAGCCATCACCTATTCTGGATGAATTGGGGATAGGTTCGTAGCCTACTTAATCATTGGAGACAAGAAGAAGGCGATCCTTTCCATCCACCAAATTTCCCTCTTGGTGAAGAACCTGAAGCACTTACTGGCGAACCTGTTCGAAATACCATTTTCTATCTCATTTTCAGAGTATCTCGTCATGATTATATACTATCTCAAATTCTAGATCTTATTCATCCACTCGTCCTAACCGACAATCACCCTGGTGTAATAGAAGAAGTCAACGAGCTTCGCGCTCGGGTAGTGGCTTTGGAGAATATGGTGCACAGGTTACAATAAAGCGACCCGTCCTAATCCATAAGGACGAATACGATAACATATGATTCCATTGTGAGGTATTTGACCTCTATATGATACATTTTACAAACATTGTATTCATTTTTATAAGACAAACTTTCATTACATCGAAATGCATACCATTTAATAATATATCCAACTATACTTGACTTAATAATAATCTTGATGAACTCAACGACTCGAATGCAACGTCTTTTGAAATATGTAATGAATGACTCCAAGTAATATCTCTAAAATGAGCAAATGCACAGCGGAAGATTTCTTTCATGCCTGAGAATAAACATGCTTTCAAGTGTCAACCAAAAGGTTGGCGAGTTCATTAGCTTATCATAAATAATCATTTCATAATTTTAATAGACCACAAGATTTCATATTTCCATTTCTCATAAGCATACGTCCCATGCATAGAGACAAAAATAATCATTCATATGGATTGAACACCTGGTAACCAACATTAACAAGATGCATATAAGAATATCCCCATCATTCCAGGACATCCATCGGACATGATATAAAAACTTGAAGTACTAAAGCATCCGCTATAACGGATGGGGTTTGTTGGGCCCAATAGATCTATCTTTAGGATTCACGTCAATTAGCAGACTGGTTTACTAATTCTTAGGTTACCAAGTAAAAAGGGGCATATTCGACTTCGATCATTCAACCATAGAATGTAGTTTCAATTACTTGTGTCTATTTTGTCAAACATTTATAAAAGTAGCGCATGTATTCTCAGTCCCAAAAATATATATTGAAAAAGCATTTAAAAAGGAGTAATGAAACTCACCATACTGTATTTTGTAGTAAAAATACATATAACGACATTTAACAAGTGTTGGGTTTGCCTCGGATTCACGAACCTATATCATTTATGTATACATTAACACATATAATGGTAATCGAACAATTTACATATTATTAGTGATATAGTTGTTATATTAATGTTTCATTAATAATCTCATTAGATATATTTATTTTCATACACTTTAATTAGATAATTTAATATTTATTACAAAAATATTAATATAGTCATGTATTATGTCATAATTATAATTTTATATAGAAAAATATTTATTTGATGAATTAATAATACTAATAATAATATTTATAACAATAATAATAATAATAATAATAATAATAATAATAATAATAATAATAATAATAATAATAATAATAATAATAATAATAATAATAATAATAATAATAATAATAGACCACAAGATTTCATTTTTATAACACATCTCATATCAGGCATTTCGCAAACTGCATAGAGATAAAAATCATTCATATGTTGAACACCTGGTAACCGACCTTAACAAGATGCATACAGAATATCCCCATCATTCCAGGACTCTCATTGGATATGATAAATCGAAGTACTAAAGCATCCGTAACTCGAATGAGGCTTGTTGGGCCAAATAGATCTATCTTTAGGATTCGCGTCAATTAGGGACCATTTCCCTAATTCTTCGGCTACCAAGCTAAAAAGGGGCATATTCGGTTCGATAATCCAACATAGAAAGTATTTTCGATTACTTGTGTCTATTTTGTAAAACATTTATAAAATCGCATGTATTCCCATCCCAAAAAAAATAATAGATTTTAAAAGTGGGACTATAACTCACTTTCACAAATATGTACATATATATCAAAGTATGTTCAAAATATATTTACAACATTTTTAATACGTTTTAATGTTTTAAGTTTATTAAGTCAGTTGTTCTCGTTAGTAACCTACAACTAGTTGTCCACAGTTAGATGTACAGAAAATAAATCGATATATATTATCTTGAATCAATCCATTACCCAGTGTATACACGTCTCAGGCTAGATCACAACTCAAAGTATATATATTTTTGGAATCAACCTCAACCCTGTATAGCTAGCTCCAACATTACTGCATATAGAGTGTCTATAGTTGTTCCAAATAATATATTTACATGGGTCGATATGATATGTCAAAACATTTGCATACGTGTCTATGGTATCCCGAGATTACATACTATATTAGAATACATGTATAATACAATATAAGTTAGCTAGGATATGATTTGTATAGAATTGTTACAATATTTCCCGTAGCTACAACAATCAAAAATATCCAATCTTGTTACCCATAACTTCTTCGTTTTAAATCCGTTTTGAGTGAATCAAATTGCTATGGTTTCATATTGAACTCTATTTTATGAATCTAAACAGAAAAAGTATAGGTTTATAGTCAGAAATATAAGTTACAAGTCATTTTTGTAAGAGGTAGTCATTTCAGTCGAAAGAACGACGTCTTGATGACCATTTTGAAAAACATACTTCCACTTTGAGTTTAACCATGATTTTTGGATATAGTTTCATGTTCATAAGAAAAATCATTTTCAAAGAAGAACAACTTTTAAATCAAAGTTTATCATAGTTTTTAATTATCAAACCCAAAACAGCCCGCTGTGTTACTACGACGGCGTATGTCCGATTTTACGGTGTTTTTTGTGTTTCCAGGTTTTAAATCATTAAGTTAGCATATCATATAGATATAGGACATGTGTTTAGTTGATTTTAAAAGTCAAGTTAGAAGGATTAACTTTATTTGAGAACAAGTTTAGAATTAACTAAACTATGTTCTAGTGATTACAAGTTTAAATCTTAGAATAAGATAGTTTTATATGTATGAATCGAATGATGCTATGAATCATCATTACTATCTTAATTTTAGTAGGTAAACCTACTATAAATGAGAAAAATAGATCTAGCTTCAAGGGATCCTTGGATGGCTTGAAAGTTCTTGAAGCAGGATCATGACACGAAAACAAGTTCAAGTAAGATTTACACTCGAGATAAGATTGTTATAGTTATAGAAATTGAATCAAAGTTTGAATATGAGTATTACCTTGTATTAGAAAGATATCTTGCTGTAAATAAGAAATATTTCTTGAGGTTGGATGATCACTTTACAAGATTGGTAGTAAGCTAGCAAACTTGGAAGTATTCTTGATTTTATGAAACTAGAACTTATAGAATTTTTGAAGAACACTTAGAACTTGAAGATAAAACTTGAGAGAGATCAATTAGATGAAAAAAATTGAAAAATGTAGGTGTTTTTGGTCATTGGTATATGGATTAGATATAAAGGATGTGTAATTTTGTTTACTTGTAAATAAGTCATGAATGATTACTAATATTTTTATAATTTTATGAGATATTTCATGCTAGTTGCCAAATGATGGTTCTCACATGTGTTAGGTGACTCACATGGGCTGCTAAGAGCTGATCATTGGAGTGTATATATCAATAGTACATACATCTAAAAGATGTGTATTGTACGAGTACGAATACGGGTGCACACGAGTAGAATTGTTGATGAAACTGAACGAGGATGTAATTGTAAACATTTTTGTTAAGTAGAAGTATTTATATAAGTGTCTTGAAGTCTTTCAAAAGTGTATGAATACATATTAAAACACTACATGTATATACATTTTAACTGAGTCGTTAAATCATCGTTAGTCGTTACATGTAAATGTTGTTTTAAAACCTTTACGTATATACATTTACATGTAACGACTAACGATGATTTAACGACTCAGTTAAAATGTATATACATGTAGTATTTTAATATGTATTCATACACTTTTGAAAGACTTCAAGACACTTATCAAAATATTTCTACTTAACAAAAATACTTACAATTACATCCTCGTTCAGTTTCATCAACAATTCTACTCGTATGCACCCGTATTCGTACTCGTACAATGCACAGCTTTTAGATGTATGTACTATTGGTATATACACTCCAATGATTAGTTTTTAACAGCCCATGTGAGTCACCTAACACATGTGGGAACCATCATTTGGCAACTAGCATGAAATATCTCATAAAATTATAAAAATATTAGTAATCATTCATGACTTATTTACAAGTAAACAAAATTACACATCCTTTATATCTAATCCATATACCAACGACCAAAAACACCTACAAACACTTACATTCTTCAATTTTCTTCATATAATTGATCACTCTCAAGTTCTATCTTCAAGTTCTAAGTGTTCTTCATAAATTCTATAAGTTCTAGTTTCATAAAATCAAGAATACTTCCAAGTTTGCTAGCTTACTTCCAATCTTGTAAAGTGATCATCCAACCTCAAGAAAAATTTCTTATTTACAGTAAGATATCTTTCTAATACAAGGTAATACTCATATTCAAACTTTGATTCAATTTCTATAACTATAACAATCTTATCTCGATCGTAAATCTTACTTGAACTTGTTTTCGTGTCATGATTCTGCTTCAAGAACTTTCAAGCAATCCAAGGATCCTTTGAAGCTAGATCTATTTTTCTCATTTCTAGTAGGTTTACCTGCTGAAATTAAGGTAGTAATGATGATTCATAACATCATTCGATTCATACATATAAAACTATCTTATTCGAAGATTTGAACTTGTAATCACTAGAACATAGTTTAGTTAATTCTAAACTTGTTCTCAAATAAAGTTAATCCTTCTAACTTGACTTTTAAAATCAACTAAACACATTTCCTATATCCATATGATATGCTAACTTAATGATTTAAAACCTGGAAACACGAAAAACACCGTAAAACCGGACATACGCCGTCGTAGTAACACAGCGGGCTGTTTTGGGTTTGATAATTAAAAACTATGATAAACTTTGATTTAAAAGTTGTTCTTCTATGAAAATGATTTTTCTTATGAACATGAAACTATATCCAAAAATCATGGTTAAACTCAAAGTGGAAGTATGTTTTTCAAAATGGTCATCAAGACGTCGTTCTTTCGACTGAAATGACTACCTCTTACAAAAATGACTTGTAACTTATATTCCTGACTATAAACCTATACTTTTTTTGTTTAGATTCATAAAATAGAGTTCAATATGAAACCATAGCAATTTGATTCACTCAAAACGGATTTAGAACGAAGAAGTTATGGGTAAAACAAGATTGGATATTTTTGATTGTTGTAGATACGGGAAATATTGTAACAATTCTATACAAATCATATCCTAGCTAAATTATATTGTATTATACATGTATTATAATATAGTATGTAATCTTGGGATACCATAGACACGTATGCAAATGTTTTGACATATCATATCGACCAAGTTATATATATTATTTGGAACAACCATAGACACTCTATATGCAGTAATGTTGGAGTTAGCTATACAGGGTTGGGGTTGATTCTAAAAATATATATACTTTGAGTTTTGATCTAGCCTGAGATGTGTATACACTGGGTCGTGGATTGATTCAAGATAATATATATCGATTTATTTTCTGTACATCTAACTGTGGACAACTAGTTGTAGGTTACTAACAAGGACAGCTGACTTAATAAACTTAAAACAGTAAAATGTATTAAAAATGTTGTAAATATATTTTGAACATACTTTAATATATATGTACATATTTGTTATAGGTTCGTGAATCGACCAGTGGCCAAGTCTTACTTCCCGACGAAATAAAAATCTGTGAAAGTGAGTTATAGTCCCACTTTTAAAATCTATTATTTTTTTTTGGGATGGGAATACATGCGATTTTATAAATGTTTTACAAAATAGACACAAGTAATCGAAAATACTTTCTATGTTGGATTATCGAATCGAATATGCCCCTTTTTAGCTTGGTAGCCTAAGAATTAGGTAAATGGCCCCTAATTGACGCGAATCCTAAAGATAGATCTATTTTGCCCAACAAACCTCATCCGAGTTACGGATGCTTTAGTACTTCGATTTATCATATCCGATGAGAGTTCCGGAATGATGGGGATATTCTGTATGCATCTTGTTAAAGTCGGTTACCAGGTGTTCAACATATGAATGATTTTTATCTCTATGCAGTTTGCGAAATGCCTGATATGAGATGTGTTATAAAAATGAAATCTTGTGGTCTATTATTAAGAGCTTCCGCTGTTGCATACTAAATTAAGGACAAGATTTGGAGTCCATGCTTGTATAATATTGTTTAAAAACTGCATTCGAAGACTTATGTTGATGTGTAATATTATTGTAAACCATTATGTAATGGTCGTGTGAAAAACGCTATATTTTAGATTATCATTATTTGATAATCGTCGTAATATTTTAAAGGTTATGGTTTGTTTTAAAATCGAATGCAGTCTTTGAAAAACGTCTCATATAGAGGTCAAAACCTCGCAACGAAATCAATTAATATGGAACATTTATAATCAATATGAACGGGACATTTCAATATTTATGAAAATATCCTCAGAAATATCGAAGATATTTATGATGATATTTTGGAATTTCCAAATTCGAAGGTTGATGAAGAAAAATTTTTTCGCAAGATTTTAACATGAGTACGGAGCAAGATGATTCTTTGAATATACGGTATGGTCCTTGTATTTGGCCTTGGTCTCCTTCATGGTTTGCTTAATCTGTTTTTCAGTACTAAATTTTCTATCGAGCGTTCCTAACACTCCCTTCTTTATCATCAAACTTTTGGCCGTTTAGACCATCTACGATTTTTCTGTTTCCTCTGCATTTAATGCTACAATATCTGAATCATCGGTTATCAATCCAAGATGGTTTAAGGAGAATTGTGTTTTTAGATGATTAAACGCTGATGGTAATATGGTGAAATATAAAAGGTTTCCCGGTAACAATAAAAGAGCACGCATATATATCAAGGTTATAATAAGGCTAGTCCGACCGAAAGTCGAAGTTGATTTGCTGAAGCTGTGACAAAATTAGCTACTTTAGAAAGGGATTGCAAAGTTATTTTCGGTAATAACAACGCCGAAGGAGTTAGCACAGATACGTGTTAAACGTTTACTCAGTTTCCGAGTAGTTTCAGGTGCATAACTATATGCATCAATCTTTTCTTCCGTAGATTAAGTGCGGTTGGTTCATCCTCTCGATTGAGGTGTTTTCAAGAATCATGAAAGGTTTGTACGCAGGTTGTAATCGTCAAGATACAAATGAGGTTTAAGATGAACTCAAGTGGCAAACTTGAAGAAATATTTAGTTTCATATGTTATAATCAATATTTTAATTCATTTTAATTGTCCAATGTTATTAGTCCACAGTCGATAGTCCACAGTTAACGGTCCAATAATTCATATATATTTTAATATATAATATTCGAATTAATTATTACGTATCGTGACCCGTGTACATGTCTCAGACTCGATCACAACTCAAAGTATATATATTATTATAGAATCAACCTCAACCTTGTATAGCTAACTCAATCATTACTGCATATAGAGTGTCTATGGTTATTCCAAATAATATATATAGATGCATCGATATGATATGTCAAAACCTTGTATACATGTCCCCATATTTAAAATGCGTAAATAACAGTATTTAAATGACAATAAATAAAGTGCGTAAAATAAATAACAGAAATTAAATGACGATAAATAAAATTGTGAGAATTAAAATTGAGATAATTAAATTGCAATAAATAAAATGTAATACGGAATTAACAGTTAGCTAGGAACAGTTAGCTAGGATTTCGTTAGCGTGGTTTCTTAACAAATTTTCTCATAGTTAATTTGTTTGTTTCTAACAAATTTTATTTTATCCAATATTTTCTTCATTATGCCACTTGTTGGATTCTGATAGGTTAAAATCCAAATATGAAATTGAATGAAAATGGTTATTCTGAGGTGAACGGATTTGTATATCTGTGGATGTAAGTAGGATATTAAACGACTGTTGCATCAACTTCAAAGAATGTACAGTGTAACTTATTAATGTGAAATCTGAATATTCCTCGGGTATTACCTACCCGTTAAAATATTTTCACCATTAACAGTTTGTACAAAAGAATTTTTAATTACAATCTTTATGAAAACATATATACATATATATATTTTTCTTCAGATATAATCGTGGATTTAATGAGTTAATATGATATTAATCTCATTTGATTTATCGTTAGAACTAGAACACATAATCTCTAAAACATTAGAAATTATATAATCGTGACGTAGAATGAAGATAATTGATGTAGAATGATTCGTAGAACGACGATTATACTCGAGGTACAGAATGAGATGTTGAAGCTGGTGACACGGATGTTGTTGTTGGTGGTACTAGTGCTGTTGGTGCTGAGGCTGGTGATGTTACTAGTGTTGGTGATACTGCTGGTGCTTGCAAATTATGTACCGTGCTCTCTAAAGTTAACACTCGAGCTCGGAGTTCTTTAACTTCTTCTACTAATCCTAGTTGGTTATAAGTGTGAGGTAGAGGTCGGATATATTCTCTAGTTCCGTTAATGGTAGCCTCAAGATGAAAAATTCTTACAAAAAGGGTATAAACGGTGTTGGGAACAGGTTCGCCGGTGAGCGGGGCGAGTACTCCAAGGTTAGGTGGTAGATTCGGTTCATGATATATAGTACCTTCTTCCCTTCTCCATAGGGTGAGTATGTCACGAACCCACCCCCATTTTATCCAGTAATCACGATAGTTGATTGGTTGGTGAGCTCCTGTAACGCTGTCTTCGGAGTCAGAGGAACGTGGTCGATTCGTAGAGGCCATCTTACGCGATCACGGAAAATTTTTTTGGTATGAAGAGTTTAGTGACCGCAATTGATAGTTGGATGTATTCTCAATGCATAATATGCATAAGTATATATAGTACCAGGATCCCTTAAATTACGGAGAAATTTACGAGAGATATCAGGCAAGGTCTACAGTAACAGATACGCTAAGATATGAATTTTGTCTATACACTATTCATGCAGTCAATGTAGTAAAACGTGTCTAGATTAAGAATAATGAGCAGGTAATTTCCTAAGGATGATAAGCAGATGATTTTCGACAAAAATGATAAGCAACACTTTAGACATGCAGACACGGTCGAAGTCCAGACTCACTAATGCATCCTAACGACCATCAGTTAGACACACTAATGTAAGACCTGGTTTGCTAAGACCACCGCTCTGATACCACATGAAGCGACCCGTCCTAATCCATAAGGACAAATACGATAACATATGATTCCATTGCGAGGTATTTGACCTCTATATGATACATTTTACAAACATTGCATTCATTTTTAAAAGACAAAGTTTCATTACATCGAAATGCATACTATTTAATAATATATCCAACTATAATTGACTTAATAATAATCTTGATGAACTCAACGACTCGAATGCAATGTCTTTTGAAATATGTCATGAATGACTCCAAGTAATATCTCTAAAATGAGCAAATGCACAGCGGAAGATTTCTTTCATACCTGAGAATAAACATGCTTTCAAGTGTCAACCAAAAGGTTGGTGAGTTCATTAGTTTATCATAAATAATCATTTCATAATTTTAATAGACCACAAGATTTCATATTTCCATTTCTCATAAACATACGTCCCATGCATAGAGACAAAAATAATCATTCATATGGATTGAACACCTGGTAACCGACATTAACAAGATGCATATAAGAATATCCCCATCATTTCGGGACATCCATCGGACATGATATAAAAACTCGAAGTACTAAAGCATCCGCTACAACGGATGGGGTTTATTGCGCCCAATAGATCTATCTTTAAGATTCGCGTCAATTAGTAGACTGGTTTACTAATTCTTAGGTTACCAAGTAAAAAGGGGCATATTCGGCTTCGATCATTCAACCATAGAATGTAGTTTCAATTACTTGTGTCTATTTCGTCAAACATTTATAAAAGTAGCGCATGTATTCTAAGTTTCGAAAATATATATTGCAAAAGCATTTAAAAAGGGAGTAATGAAACTCACCATACTGTATTTTGTAGTAAAAATACATATAACGACATTTAACAAGTGTTGGGTTTGCCTCGGATTCACGAACCTATATCATTTATGTATACATTAACACATATAATGGTAATTGAACAATTTAAATATTATTAGTGATATAGTTGTTATATTAATGTTTCATTAATAATCTCATTAGATATATTTATTTTTATACACTTTAATTAGATAATTTAATATTTATTACAAAAATATTAATATAGTCATGTTTTATGTCATAATTATAATTTTATATAGAAAAATCTTTATTTGATGAATTAATAATAATAATAATAATAATAATAATAATAATAATAATAATAATAATAATAATAATAATAATAATAATAATAATAATAATAATAATAATAATAATAATAAGTAATATGTAAACTACCTCAAAGGAGTAGCCATAAAAAAATGTCCAAGTCCAGGTCTGAACCCGCGACGTCCCACTAACCCGATAACATCCTTATCTACTCATTTGATCACGATTTTTCTGATTATATCACAATATCATCATGTCGATCATCATCATCTTACATCTCTATTCATCATCATCTATATCATGATCAATCTCGTCATCATCAATATCATAATGATACTCATAATACAATTACTATCATCATCATCATCATCATCGTTTCTGTGAACATCATCAACATCGTGTACATCATATCCTAAGATCGTATTCATCGTTCGTTAACATAACCTGATTTCATTATCGTCATTTAAATCTTCACGATCACAAAAAGAATCTTAATCATAATCATATCTATTCCTCATCTTTATCAACATCATCTTTATCATGATCATTCAACGTCATCTTCATCTTTACTAACTATCATCCTTTACCTAATCATCTATATCGTATTACCTTAAATTGCCGAGTGGATCAGGTGTTAGAAATATTTAGCCCATTCTATATAGCTCAACCCATTAACAAAAGCCCAAAAGAGATAAAACAAACCCAATTCGTTAAAGAAACTGTCGGTGATCTAATATTGGTAATAGGAACGTAATTAATAAGTTGTAGCTGTAAAGGTACCTTTGGTTTGGTTTTTATCGAATAAATAAATAAGTAAGAATTTGCAGGCGTTTTCAAGTGTGATTAAATAGGAGGGTTGGTATATTATAATACGGATCCACTATTACTTTCATTATTGATTAACACATCATTCATCTTATCTACTATCATCATCAATCACTCGTTTTTTCTTTCCATCTTACACCAAATTCGACTTTCTTATCTTTTGTGAGGTCCACTTGAAAGGAAATCGGCCCAATGAATACTCTTCAACAGAAACACAACCCAAGTGGATTAACTAAGGCCCATTTGTGTTAGATTTAATATACCTCATGAATTTTAAAAGTAGATGGAAGTTTAAAGTTCTTGTGGGGTTCGGTTTTGAAAATGAACAACAAAATATTTCTCATTCATAATCATCTCTTCTTTTTATCATTTCATGTACCCTTTCATTATCTTTTTCCTAATACAACATCATTATCACTGTTTCATGTTCGCCTTTATCACCATTTCCTTCATTTACATTTCATAAACGGAATATAGCAGCAGCGAGCAAAGCAGCCACAGTACGAACTGCAGCAGTGGTGAGATGGTGGTTTGTGGATAGCGATGGTGGTGTTAAGAGATGGTTGTTCGTGGTGATCAAACAAGATAAGGGTGATGGGTATTTCGTGGGTGTTCGTTCTTGGTGGTTACGGTTTTTAAGTGAAGGGTGGTTGTTGGAGTTTGATCCGAAACAGAAAAAAATGGAAAACAATGTTGTGACAAGAGTTGAAATGAATTAGATCATAATACGAGAAAAAGAAACAAATAGATAGATAGTTCCATCGTGGATTAAAACTGAATATATATACCTGATCAACGAGATAGTAGTAGCAGCATGTGACGAAAAAAAATATAAACAGAAAATGGTAACGAGCAACAGGAATCAAATAGGGTTTGGTGTTTAACGATGGTTAGTGGTGATGAGTTCAAAATAGAAAACAGAAAGATTATGTTGGGTTTCAATGGTTAGCTCGTCAAGGTGTCTATGGTGATGGTTTGAGGTGTCAAAGGCCGAGAGTGGTTAAACGGGTTTTAATTCGCGATGGTTAAAGAGAGATATGAGAGAGATGATGAAATAGAAGGGTGTTGCAGAGCTTTTTCTCTTCGTTTGATGCTCGACAGAAACAAATGTATATAGTAGCCGTTGTTGCAGGTGAACGAAATAGAAAAACAACTGTAGCCTTTTGTAATCAAGCAGGAAAATGGATATAAGAACCACAGGTTGATTCGTGGTGGTTGTGATCAAAGTGGAGTTGTTATGGTTTATAGTGACCCAAACTTTTCCATGTTTATATATATTAATTGAGATTGATATTTACATGACTAAATGTTTCAACGTGTTAAGCAATCAAACTTTTTAAGACTTGATTAAATGAAATAAGTTTCATATAGACAATTGATCACCCAATTTGACCGGCGATTCACGAACGTTACAAATTTGTAAAAACTACATGTTGTGGTATGTATAGACATATATATATATATGGTTGACATGAGATTATGATGAGTAAGTATCTCACTAAGTATATTAACAATGTGTGATATACATAAGAAAATGAGATTACTAAGTTAAGAAACTCGAAATGAAATATATAACGATTATCGTTATGATAACGTCTACTAAATACATATGTATCATATTAAGATATTGATACACTATATTTAACATAATAAAATGATATTTAAATATATCATTAAGTGTGTTAACAATGAACTACATTTGTAAAAACAAGACTACTAACTTAAGAATTACGAAACGAGACTTATATGTAACGATTATCGTTGTAACGATATTTTAATGTATATATCATATTAAGAGATATTCATACATCATAATATCATGATAACATAATAATTTAACATCTCATTTGATATAATAAACATTGGGTTAACAACATTAATTGAGATCGTTAACTTAAAGGTTTCAAAACAACACTTACATGTAACGACTAACGAAGACTTAACGACTCCATTAGAAGTTATATACATGTTGTGTTTTGATATGTATTCTTACACTTTTGAAAGACTTCAAGACACATATCAAAGTACTTCTACTTAACAAAAATGCTTACAATTACATCCTCATTCAGTTTCATCAACAATTCTACTCGTACGCACCCGTATTCGTACTCGTACAATACACAGCTTTTAGATGTATGTACTATTGGTATATACACTCCAATTATTAGCTCTTAGCAGCCCATGTAAGTCACCTAACACATGTGGGAACCATCATTTGGCAACTAGCATGAAATATCTCATAAAATTACAAAAATATTAGTAATCATTCATGACTTATTTACATGAAAATAAAATTACATATCCTTTATATCTAATCCATATACCAACGACCAAAAACACCTACAAACACTTTCATTCTTCAATTTTCTTTATCTAATTGATCTCTCTCAAGTTTCATCTTCAAGTTCTAAGTGTTCTTCATAAATTCCATAAGTATAGTTTCATAAAAATCAAGAATAATTCCAAGTTTGCAAGTCTACTTCCAAGCTTTCTAATCCATTCCAAGTGATCATCTAAGATCAAGGGACCTTTGTTATTTACAGTAGGTTATCTTTATAATTCAAGGTAATATTCATATTCAAACTTTGATTCAATTTCTACAACTATAACAATCTTACTTCGAGTGAAAATCTTACTTGAACTGTTTTCGTGTCATGATTCTGCTTCAAGAACTTTCAAGCTATCCAAGGATCCTTTGAAGCTAGATCTATTTTTCTCATTTCCAGTAGTTTTATCAAGAAAACTTGAGGTAGTAATGATGTTCATAACATCATTCGATTCATACATATAAAACATTCTTATTCGAAGGTTTAAACTTGTAATCACTAGAACATAGTTTAGTTAATTCTAAACTTGTTCGCAAACAAAAGTTAATCCTTCTAACTTGATTTTTAAAATCAACTAAACACATGTTCTATATCTATATTATATGCTAACTTAATGATTTAAAACCTGGAAACACGATGAACACCATAAAATCGGATATACGCCGTCGTAGTGAAACCGGGGGCTGTTTTGGTTTGGATAATTAAAAACTATGATAAACTTTGATTTAAAAGTTGTTCTTCTGGGAAAATGATTTTTCATATAAACATGAAACTATATCCAAAAAACTTGGTTAAACTAAAAGTGAAAGTATGTTTTTCAAAATGGTCATCAAGATGTCGTTCTTTCGACGAAAATGACCACCTCTTTAGTAATTGACATGTAACTTAAATTTTCAACAATAAACCTATACTTTTTCTGTTTAGATTCTTAAATTAGAGTTCAATATGAAACCATAGCAATTTTATTCACTCAAAACGGATTTAAAATGAAGAAGTTATGGGTAAAACAAGATTGGATATTTTTGATCTTTTTAGCTACGGAAAATGTTTAACAAATCTATACAAATCATATCCTAGCTAACTTATATTGTATTATACATGTATTCTAATATATTATGTAATCTTGGGATACCATAGACACGTATACAAATGTTTTGACATATCATATCGACCCATGTATATATATTATTTGGAACAACCATAGACACTCTATATGCAGTAATGTTGGAGTTAGCTATACAGGGTTGAGGTTGATTCCAAAAATATATATACTTTGAGTTGTGATCTAGCCTGAGACGTGTATACACTGGGTCGTGGATTGATTCAAGATAATATATATCGATTTATTTCTGTACATCTAACTGTGGACAACTAGTTGTAGGTTATTAACGAGGATAGCTGACTTAATACACTCAAATCTTTAAAACATAATAAAAATGGTTGTAATTATATTTTGATCATACTTTGATATATATGTACATATTTGTATATGTTCGTGAATCGATCCGTGGCCAATTCTTATTTCTGAGGAAGGAAATATCTGTGAAAGTGAGTTATAGTCCCACTTTTAAAATCTAATATTTTTGGGATGAGAATACATGCAGGTTTTATAAATGATTTACAAAATAGACACAAGTACGTGAAACTACATTCTATGGTTGAATTATCGAAATCGAATATGCCCTTTTTTATTAAGTCTGGTAATCTAAGAATTAGGGAACAGACACCCTAATTGACGCGAATCCTAAAGATAGATCTATTGGGCCTAACAAACCCCATCCAAAGTACCGGATGCTTTAGTACTTCGAAATTTATATCATATCCGAAGGGTGTCCCGGAATGATGGGGATATTCTTATATATGCATCTTGTTAATGTCGGTTACCAGGTGTTCACCATATGAATGATTTTTATCTCTATGTATGGGATGTGTATTAAAATATGAAATCTTGTGGTCTATTGTTACGATTTGATATATATAGGTTAAACATATAACTCACCAACATTTTTGTTGACGTTTAAAGCATGTTTATTCTCAGGTGAATACTAAGAGCTTTCGCTGTTGCATACTAAAATAAGGACAAGATTTGGGGTCCATGTTTGTATGATATTGTGTAAAAAACTGCATTCAAGAAACATATGTCGATGTAATATATTTCTATTGTAAACCATTATGTAATGGTCATGTGTAAACAGTATATTTTAGATTATCATTATTTGATAATCTACGTAATGCTTTTAAAACCTTTATTGATAAAATAAAGGTTATGGTTGTTTTAAAAATGAATGCAGTCTTTGAAAAACGTCTCATATAGAGGTCAAAACCTCGCAACGAAATCAATTAATATGAAACGTTTATAATCAATATGAACGGGACATTTCATGGTTGGTGACAGTGCTAGTAACAATATATGGGTGTGATGATGTAGGGTGATCGACACAAGGGTGTGTGTTATTGAATGGGTCTCGGTTACAAGAGGGAAACGAAAGGGGGTGGTTTTAATGGTGATCGATTAGAAACAAATATATAGTAGCGTATGGTAGTAGTAGTAATAAGAGAAAGGAGAAGGGATTAAATGGTGGTTAATGGGTTCATAATCTCACAGAGATAGGAGAAGGAAAATGGATAGGGAAATAAGAGAGATAGAGTCTATGACTGTCAAATGTATGAATACGTACATAAAGAAACAAGATTCAATCAAACACAGTAATCCCAATTCAACTAATTTGATTCACGGATTCAATAAATATAATATAATAATATTAATAATAATAAACGTGTTTCTAAATTAAATATCTTACCGACAGTTTTCACAGTCTACTATTTCGTATTCCGTTTGTTTACTTAGTGGCGAATAAAAGTGTTCAGAAAAATCCCATATTTTTAAATTAACTATATTTATTTATTTTAGTCATTATGGTATAAAATTCAATCATTAATTTAATAAATAAAAATTACATCAACTGTCCCTCTCAATTCTGGGTAAAATATAAAAAGTGTTAAAATTTAATAACTAGATCCTAAATACATTTTTAGTAAGCCTAAAATTTATAGAACACATTTTCGGATCACCGTTTATTTTAAAATCATATAAGTTCGAATTAAACTTGTTTAATATCGATTGAAACATCAAACGAGTATTACAATTATTTAATATTTATTTTTAATATACTTTTATTTATATATAGATATGTTTTTAAATACTAAATATTATAATATCATATTTCATATTTCATAACAACAACATTTAATATTTCAAATTATACCTCCAATTATTATTTATACATATACACACATATCTATTTACAAATAGTTATTCGTGAATCGTCGAGCACGGTCAAAGGGTAAATGAATCCATATAAATAGTTCAAAAAATTTGAGACTCGGTTTAATAGACTTTGCTTATCGTGTCGGAAACATATAAAGAAAAAGTTAAAATTTGATCGGAAATTTCCGGGTCATCACATACAAGCACCAGCAGCATCACCGGCATCAATAGTACCACCATCATCAACACCAACAGTACCATTACCACCACCAACAATATCCACACCCCATACTTCAACATCACAAACTGTCCCACGAGCATCAACGTCATACGCACCGTAGATACCAAGGAGTACCAACAACAATAACCGATGAAGTATTAATTCATAACTTCATTTGAGAGACATTCTGCGACGATTATGTAATCTTTAAAGTCTTAGAGATTATCTATTCTAGCCTTACCCATAAATCAGATGAGTGGACCAAAATAATAGAAGGAAGAGTAGAAACCCTGACAAGAATGAAACATGATTTACAAGCTAGACTTGTTATACAAGCGCTACCGGTAGTACCACCAGCATCACCATCGATATCACTAACATCAGCAACACTTGTAGCACCACAACCTACACCAACTCCATAACCTTCAACGATATCGACACCACAATCAACAACGAGTATATTGTATCAACGAGTTATGAAGTATTAACTCAATCCCTCTGAAGAATTTATATGTACATTTTATACATATAAATTTTGAAACCATAATAAATTTTTTTGTACTAAGCTATTACATGTGAATCATAACTAGTAGATACTACTCGGTTAGTTCATGTTACCGATATGCTATGATGTACATCCTTCGTTAACAACTTAACCATCGTTAACTACAATCCCTGCTTCAACTTAGTAGATTCCATTTCATAATAACTCAAGAGTATTACTCAAATAAGAGTTTGATTTTTACACTTTCATTTTCGATATACTCAAAAATCTCTAGAAATCATAATTCATATCATGCGAAGTTCGCAAGAATTCCACGAGCACCAACATCATTCACCGAAGAAATATCAATAAAAATGAATAATGAAGTATTGATTCATGATTTCATTTACGTTGAAGAAATAATCCGCGAAGATTACGTAAATTCTAAAGTTTTAGAGATTATTTATTTCTAGTTCCAACTGAAAATCAAATGAGCTTAATATGATATTAACTCATTAAATCTGTATTACATTTGAAGAAAATATACATATTAATATTTTCATAAAAATTTTAATAAAATTCTCTCGTACAAAAGATTACTTGAGAAACTTTTAACGGGTAGGTAATACTCGAAAGATATATAAATTCACAATTAATATGTTACATTCTTAGATTCTGATTCGGCAAATCATCCAATATACTCCCTACTTTCACAACAATATACATTCTTTTATAGAAATCAAAACAACCATACTCATTTAAATCTAATTACATATTCTGATTTTGAAATCTCAGAATTCAATTCGAGATATAACCGGTATAATCACTTTTAGATTCCTACATCTTTCAAAACTATACTTTGACTTCAAAACTGTGCTAGAACATCATTTCTATTCATAGAATCCAGAAAAATATTTGTATCATTCAAAATCCTAGAACATCATATGTATATTAACAGTTACAATCTGTGTTCAAACCCCTCGAAATTTCTAAAGACACTTCAAATAATGAACAATCGAGATGATGATCCAACCACATGTTACTCACAGTCATGCACCTGAAAAACTCTCGAAACTAAAGTCATAGTTTAACACATATCCGTGTCAGATCTTTCGACATTTATTACCAAAAATAACTTTTCAATCCCTTTTCAAAATAGACAGTTTTGTCACATGTAATGACCCGGAATTTTTCGACCAAATTATACTTATGAGATTAATATTTACATAAATTAAACCATACCAACATGATAAGCAATCCAAATTGTTGAGACTTGTGTTTTTGAACAGAGTTTTACACAACGTTTGACCGTCCAATTTGACCGATGATATCATGAACTATATAACATACGATAATTATATGTTTGTGTATATATATGTATTTATATATATTTAACATGATCTAAGGATGGTTTAACATCTCATTGTGTACTAATGACAATGAGTTATAAGTATATTTTGAAACTACTAACTTAAGTTTTCAAAACGATAACTATACGTAACATTCTTTGATATATATACTTATAACCTATAATGCTTATACATGTATCGTATATATAATATATCTAATCACTTTTTAAGGACTTAAATACATAAAACAATATAAGTATATTCACAAAAGATAGCTATATTTGAATTCTCATTCCGTTTCCTCAAGATTTCTATACGTATATCTAGGGTATATGTACCCGTATCATACCCAGCTTCTATATGTATTTACTATTGGTATATACACATCAAATCAACATCCTAATCAACATTATTACTGACCTAGATATGAGGTAACTAGGATTTGTCAAGTAGCATGAATTATTAGTAAGAAAATAAAATTAGGAATCCTTTTCTTTCTTTATAAACTAAAAACGTTTTTATGAATGAACACCATTTCTTCACTCCATTTTCTCATACCTACACCCTCATTTCTCTCTCAAAATACTCTTAACTTCATACTTAATCATCTCCAAGCATTTTCCCCATCATATAGCTTCAATTACAAGCCTTAAACACCATAAGAAAACTCTTTCAAGAACATATCAAAATAACCACCCATTTGAAGAAGTATACTTCCAACCTTTTGATCTAACTCCAACACTCTTTGATTCCAAAAATTTTTCTTATCTCTTACAGTAACTTTGTCCAAGTAACTTGAGGTAGTAACCTTGTTCATAATCTTGTTCGATTCATGATTATATAGCTATCTTATTTTATGTTGTAAAATTTTAACAACAAGAACATAGTTTGAATGATTTCAAACTTGTTTGCAAACTAAATAGATCCTTCTAACTTAACTTTTAAAACACTTCAAGACCTGTAATATATCATAATGATATGCTAACATAACAAGATATAACTTGGTTTTACAAAGAACACCTTAAAAACTGAATCTACATCGTCGGAGTGCAACCGGGGGCTGTTTTGGGTTGGATAATTAAAAACCATCTTGAACTTTGAATTGAAAGTTGATGTTCTGGAAAAATGATATTTCTTATGAATATGTTAACACATAAAGATTTCATGGTTTAACTCAAAGTGTAAGTATTTTTAGAAAAATGATCATTAAATGTTTTTTTATGATGGAAAATGATCACTTTCATAAGTTTCACCAAAGTTTGACCTATAACCTATGATTTCAAATACAAACTAAGGTATTTTCAGTTCATATTCTTAAAATTTAACTCGATCCAAGGAAGTGGCAAGTTGAACCAACAAAAACGGAGTTGTAATGAAGAAACTACGACTAAAACAAGATTGGGTATCCGAAGCTAGTTTAGCTACGAAAATATTTGGAGAAAAAGTAAATTAATCATATCTTATCTAATTAATATGATATTTTATATATAATTACTTATGATTTGATTTTATATATTTCAGGACCACCCGTAAACAACACGAGAAGATTAATCATAAGACCTCATGATTGTACGCAACACGTCATTTGACAACACGGTACTTTATGTACGCAACATGTCATTTGACAACATGGTACCATGGGTCGAGATTAATTCTGATCAATACGAATACGATGGGGTCTTTATTTATTTTATTTAAGCAACTAATTGTGGACCACTAACATCGGACTGCTAACTATGGACTAAGAAAATATTAAAAGTATTAAAAGTAAATATATATGTAACGATTACTTAAAAATAAAATATGTTGATATATTATATATATGGTTAGGTTCATGATATCTATCGGAGACCAAGTCGAATTAAATACCTTCAAGGCAAAAGTGAGTTTCATTTGCTCCCTTTTTAATTGCTTTTGCAATATATATTTTTGGGCTGAGAATACATGCGCTGCTTTTATAAATGTTTACAAAATAGACACAAGTACTTAAAAATATATTCTACATTGAGTTGTACCACTGGCATATTTCCCTGTAGATTGGTAACTACTATTTACATGGGTATTGTAAACGCGAATCCTGTTGATAGATCTATCGGGCCTGACAACCCCAACCGGACTAGACGACCAGTATTCAACGGTTGCACAGTACTTCGTTTTGGTGACTACACTTGGCACGGTGTAGTGAGATTTCATAATAAAGGGAATATGCGACGTTGATTAAATGTTAAGTATGGTTACCAAGTGCTCAACCACTTAGAATGCTTTACATACACTTGCGAGTGTATTATGTTTATGATTATGAAATCTTGTGGTCTATTAACATATTGAAATGATTGTTATGATAAACCTATGAACTCACCAACCTTTTGGTTGACACTTTAAAGCATGTTTATTCTCAGGTACGAATTAAGTCTTCCGCTGTGCATTTGCTCAATATAAGGACATTACTTGGAGCCGATCATCGCAATGGGACCAAATGTTGATGACTTCGTCCAGGTGGATTAGGACGGGTCCTTTCAGTTGGTATCAGAGCGGTGTTCGTAGCGAACCAGGTCTTGCATTAGTGTGTCTAACTAGTAGTTGTTAGGATGCATTAATGAGTCTGGACTTCGACCGTGTCTACATGTCAAAAGTGTTGCTTATCATTTCTAGTCGAAAATCATCTGCTTATCATCCTTAGGTACCTGCTTATCATTCATAAGTCTAGACACGTTTTACTGCATTTACTGCATTGATAGTGTATAGACGAATTCTTATCTTAGCATATCTGTTATTGCGAACTTTGACTGATACCTTTTCAAAGATTCTCCGTAATTTACGGGATTTTGGTATTATATATACATATGTAAATTATGTATTGAAGAGTACCAAATCTAACTCCTATAATCTATTCCATACCAAAAATTCATTTTCCCCATTATACAAGATGGATTCCGCATCTAGTTCGAATTCTTCAGATTCTGACAGTTATGCCGATATGGATTTCCATTCGGGCTCCGAAAGCAGCGTCACCGGAATGGATCAACCAATTTCCCATCATCTATTCTGGATGAATTGGGGATGGGTTCGTAATATACTAAATCACTGGAGACAAGAAGAAGGTGATCCATTCCATCCACCAAATTGCCCTCTTGGCGATGAACCTGAAGCACTTACCGGTGAACCTATTCGAAACACTATTTTCTCTCTCATTTCTAGAGTATCTTGTCACGATTATATACTATCCCATATTAAAAATCTTGTTCATTCGCTCGCTCCCACCGCCAATCATCCCGGTGTACTAGCAGAAGTTAACGAACTTCGCGCTCGCGTGACGGCTTTGGGGAACATGGTGCGAAGGTTGCAAACACCAGCAGCAGCACCAGCAGCATAATCAGCACCACCATCAATAACATCAACAATACCATCATCACCAATAACAAACAACATCCGCATCACATGTCTCGACATCATAATCTGTCCCACAAACATAAACATCATACGCACCATAGATACCAAGGAGTACCAACAATAATGAACGATGAAGTATTGATCCATAACTTCATTGATATTCTGCGAAGAATATGTGGTTTCAAAAAGTTTTAGAGATTTCTTATTCTAGCTCAAACCGAAAAGCAAATGAGATTAATATCATATTAACTCATTAAATTCATGATTTCATCTAAAGAAAATATATATGTATATATGTTTTCATAAAGATTGTAATTAAAAGTTCTTTTGTACAAAATATTAATGGTAAAAAAAAATTTTTAACGGGTAGGTAATACTCGAGGAATAATTAGATTTCATCTTAATAAGTTACATTGTACATTCGTCGAAGCTGATTCAACAGTCATTTACTATCCTACTTACAACCACCGATATACGTATCCGTTCACCGCAGAATAACCATTTTCATTCAATTTCATATTTGGATTTTGACTTCCCAGAATCCAACAAGTGGCATATGAAGAAAACATATGACAAAATAAAATCTGTTAGAAACAAACAAATTAACTATGAAAAATTTTGTTAAGAATCCACGCTAACTATTCCTAGCTAACTGTTCCTAGCTAACTGATTACATTTTATTTATCGCAGTTTATTTATCGCAATTTAATTATCGCACTTTTATTTATCGTCATTTAATTTCTGTAATTATTTTACGCACTTTAAATATCGGGACACGTATACAATGTTTTGACATATCATATCGACGCCTCTATATATATATATATATATATTATTTGGAATCACCATAGACACTCTATATGCAGTAATGATCGAGTTCTCTATACAGGGTTGAGGTTGATTCTACAATAATATATATAGTTTTAGTTGTGATCGAGTCTGAGAGGTATACGGGTCACGACACGTATTAATTAATTCGTATATTATATATTAAACTATATATGAATTATTGGACTGTTACTGTGGACTATCGACTGTGGACTAATGACATTGGACAATTAAAATGAATCAATATATTGATTATAACATATGAAACTAAACATTTCTTCAAGATTGCCACTTGATTTCATCTTAAACCTCATTGTATCTCGACGATTACAATCAGTGTTCAAATCTATCATGATTCTTAAAAACACCTTAATCGAGAGGATAAACCAACCGCACTTCATCTATGGAAGAAAAGATTGATGCATATAGTTATGCACCTGAAAAACCCTCGGAAACTGAGTAAACGTTTGACACGTATCTGTTCTAGTTCCTTTAACATTGTTATTACCGAAGATCGTTTTGCAATCCCTTTCCAAAGTAGCTAATTTTGTCACAGCTCCAGCAAGTCAACTCTGACTTTTCATCCGAAACAACTTTATTATAACCGCGATATATATGCGTACTCTTTATTGTTACTGGGGAACCTTTTATATTCCACAATATTACCATCAGTGATTAATCATTCTAAAAAAACACAATTCTCCTGAAACTACCTCGGTTTGATAACCGATGACCCAGATCAGTTAACTTTGAAAATGCTGACGAAGCAGCATGTTGTAGATGATCTTAATGGCCAAAATTTTGATGATAAAGAAAGGAGTGTTAGGAACGCTCGATAGAAAATTTAGTACCGAAAAGCGGATTATGCGAAACTATGAAGAAAGCCGTGGACAAATCACAAAGAATAAGTTTGCCTTCAAAGAATCCAAATGATTCTGTGCCTGCTGAAATCGTTAGCAAACATCTTATTTTTCATTCTAAACCTTCACAGACAAATCTTCTTCATCATCCATTGATATTAGAAATTCTAAGATATTATCGTATGTTCTATTATAAATATCCTCCATATTTCTGGCGATACTTTCACAACTATTCTTATCTGAGATCATTTATCTCTCCGTAATATCTGCAACATAAAAGAAACTGTGTTAGTTTCTAAATTCTGAAACCTTCGAGTTTAAAATATGAATGTTTTGAAGTAGTGTTGGGAACTGAAGCATGGATTAGTATAATATAATGACACTTGATCAACGTCATTATATTACAGTAAGTCATGCTGAGTTTCTAATGAAGCATGATGATTCACAGTACCGTCATCATGTGCCATTTACACGACTCTTACATTCTATCTAATCTCTAAACATATCAAGAGAATATTTTTCTGGATGACTCGGTCTTCTCCAGGGTATTCTGGTAATTTAACAAATCAAAATCGTTCTATTACCATTTTCTTCTTAGAGCATTAGCTATGTTCATTCTGAATTTCATATCTACGAATTCCGGACCATTACTCTCTTGACTCGAAGTCGGGAAGAGAAAACGAAAGCATGAAGCTCCGAAAAATAATGAAGAATATAAACTCCGATAATAACCCCAAAATTACAAACCGTGTATATCGATGCAGATAGCAATATAGAGACATGGGAGAATTAGAAACACTATAAACACAAGAGTATAGTAGAAGTAAATAGATTCTTCTGGTGGTAGATAAAAAAGAAGAATGACAGATATAAAAGTTAGGAGTATATCAAGAATCAGGACTGGATGGAGCATATTGATGAATGCTTTAAAGTAAGAATCAAGGGAGAAAGAATAGAAGGAGTGAGTCGTGGAAAATAAGGAAACGAAGGGGTGAATTTATAGTGAAATATCTGACAGAGCAATCGAAATAGATTATTGCATATAATCAAAGAAGATCCTGATTTCCTTAATCACCAAAGAACCAAATCTTATTACGTAAGATTCTCTTTAAATCCCTTAAATCCCGGAAATCAATCATAACTACGTCATCGGTTAAGACGAATATATTTTACTCATCTCACTCTTTTACGATAGTCTCATTTATATTCTTCGCATAATCGAATCATTTTATCTACATTACTCAATGAAGATAAAACTCCATTATCACCTTATATTTGTCATGAAAACCTTCTTATTGTTATCCATAACAACCTATATCAAATTTCGGGGACGAAATTTCTTTAACGGGTAGGTACTGTAATGACCCGGAATTTTTCGACCAAATTATACTTATGAGATTAATATTTACATAAATTAAACCATACCAACATGATAAGCAATCCAAATTGTTGAGACTTGTGTTTTTGAAAAGAGTTTTACACAACGTTTGACCGTCCAATTTGACCGATGATATCATGAACTATATAACATACGATAATTATACGTTTGTGTATATATATGTATTTATATATATATTTAACATGATCTAAGGATGGTTTAACATCTCATTGTGTACTAATGACAATGAGTTATAAGTATATTTTGAAACTACTAACTTAAGTTTTCAAAACGATAACTATACGTAACATTCTTTGATATATATACTTATAACCTATAATGCTTATACATGTATCGTATATATAATGTATCTAATCATTTTATAAGGACTTAAATACATAAAACAATATAAGTATATTCACAAAAGATAGCTATATTTGAATTCTCATTCCGTTTCCTCAAGATTTCTTTACGTATATCTAGGGTATATGTACCCGTATCATACCCAGCTTCTATATGTATTTACTATTGGTATATACACATCAAATCAACATCCTAATCAACATTATTACTTCCCTAGATATGAGGTAACTAGGATTTGTCAAGTAGCATGAATTATCAGTAAGAAAATAAAATTAGGAATCCTTTTCTTTCTTTATAAACTAAAAACATTTTTATGATTGAACACCATTTCTTCACTCCATTTTCTCATACCTACACCCTCATTTCTCTCTCAAAATACTCTTAACTTCATACTTGATCATCTCCAAGCATTTTCCCCATCATATAGCTTCAATTACAAGCCTTAAACACCATAAGAAAACTCTTTCAAGAACATATCAAAATAACCACCCATTTGAAGAAGTATACTTCCAACCTTTTGATCTAACTCCAACACTCTTTGATTCCAAAAATTTTTCTTATCTCTTACAGTAACTTTGTCCAAGTAACTTGAGGTAGTAACCTTGTTCATAATCTTGTTCGATTCATGATTATATAGCTATCTTATTTTATGTTGTAAAATTTTAACAACAAGAACATTGTTTGAATGATTTCAAACTTGTTTGCAAACTAAATAGATCCTTCTAACTTAAATTTTAAAACACTTTAAGACCTGTAATATATCATAATGATATGCTAACTTAAAAAGATATAACTTGGTTTTACAAAGAACACCTTAAAAACTGAATCTACGTCGTCGGAGTGCAACCGGGGGCTGTTTTGGGTTTGAAAATTAAAAACCATCTTGAACTTTGAATTGGAAGTTCTTGTTCTGGAAAAATGATATTTCTTATGAATATATTAACACATAAAGATTTCATGGTTTAACTCAAAGTGTAAGTATTTTTAGAAAAATGATCATTAAATATTGTTTTTATGATGGAAAATGATCACTTTCATAAGTTTCACCAAAGTTTGACCTATAACCTATGATTTCAAATACAAACTAAGGTATTTTCAGTTCATATTCTTAAAATTTGACTCGATTCAAGGAAGTGGCAAGTTGAACCAACAAAAACGGAGTTGTAATGAAGAAACTACGACTAAAACAAGATTGGGTATCCGAAGCTAGTTTAGCTACAAAATATTTGGAGAAAACGTAAATTAATCATATCTTATCTAATTAATATGATATTTTATATATAATTACTTATGATTTGATTTTATATATTTCAGGACCACCCGTAAACAATACGAGAAGATTAATCATAAGACCTCATGATTGTACGCAACACGTCATTTGACAACACGGTACTTTATGTACGCAACACGTCATTTGACAACATGGTACCATGGGTCGAGATTAATTCTGATCAATACGAATATGATGGGGTCTTTATTTATTTTATTTAAGCAACTAATTGTGAACCACTAACATCGGACTGCTAACTACGGACTAAGAAAATATTAAAAGTATTAAAAGTATATATATATGTAACGATTACTTAAAAAGAAAATATGTTGATATATTATATATATGGTTAGGTTCGTGATATCTATCGGAGACCAAGTCGAATTAAATACCTTCAAGGCAAAAGTGAGTTTCATTTGCTCCCTTTTTAATTGCTTTTGCAATATATATTTTTGGGCTCAGAATACATGCGCTGCTTTTATAAATGTTTACAAAATAGACACAAGTACTTAAAAATATATTCTACATTGAGTTGTACCACTGGCGTATTTCCCTGTAGCTTGGTAACTACTATTTACATGGGTATTGTAAACGCAAATCCTGTTGATAGATCTATCGGGCCTGACAACCCCAACTGGACTGGACGACCAGTATTCAACGGTTGCACGGTACTTCGTTTTGGTGACTACACTTGGTACGGTGTAGTGAGATTTCATAATAAAGGGAATATGCGACGTTGATTAAATGTTAAGTATGGTTACCAAGTGCTCAACCACTTAGAATGCTTTACATACACTTGCGAGTGTATTATGTTTATGATTATGAAATCTTGTGGTCTATTAACATATTGAAATGATTGTTATGATAAACCTATGAACTCACCAACCTTTTGGTTGACACTTTAAAGCATATTTATTCTCAGGTACGAATTAAGTCTTCCGCTGTGCATTTGCTCAATATAAGGACATTACTTGGAGCCGATCATCGCAATGGGACCAAATGTTGATGACTTCATCCAGGTGGATTAGGACGGGTCCTTTCATCACAGCTCTAGAAAATTAACTTCAATTATTCATTCGAATAAGCCTTATTATAACGATTACCCCTTCATCATTGTTACCGGGGAACCTTTTATATCTCGCCACATTAGCAGTAAACTTACCAACAACTTCATTAATCTTCAAGTCTCTCCAAAAAATCACTATACTTATTCATTGAAACCCTATCATGTACTCATCTGCATCTTGTAATAGTAGTTGCCATACCAAAAAAAAAAGCTTGAATCATTATTCTTGAATTTCGCAGCAATTCTACGCCAACAGTTATATATATACATATAACGTTTATCTCCAAGACTTACATACTTCGAATGTGAAGTTTCTGAAAAACACCTTAAACTGCGAACTAGTTCTCAAAATTTTGAAAAATGCTGATGAAGCAGCAAAAACTGTAACGATCTTAACAGTCAAAAATTTGATGATAAAGAATAGTATGTTGGCAAAGCTCAGAAAAAGAGAAGGTGTAGAACTGGAAAACGGATTGAGCAAACCATGAAAGAGGCTGTGGACAAATCACAAAGACTAAACCTGCCTTCAAAGAATCCAAATGATTCAGTGTCTGCTGAAATTATTATCGAATACCTTACTTCTGACTCTAAATCTTTACGGACAAATCTTCATCATCATCCATCGATGTTAGAAATTCTAAGATATCATCATATCTTTCATTATAAATATCTTCGATGTTCCTGAAGATATCTTCATAGCTATTGTTATCCGAAATCATTTACCTCTTCGCGCTATCTGTATTACATCATAAAAGAAACTATTTTAGTTTCTAAATTCTGAAACCTTCGAGTTTAAAATATGAATGTTTTTGAAGTAGTATTGGGAACTGAAGCATGAGTTAGTATAATATAATGACACTTGATCAACGTGATTATATATTACAGTAAGTCATGCTGGGTTTCTAATGGAACATGACGATTCACAGACCATACCGTCATCATGTGCCATGTTACATGATTCTTGTATTCTATTTAATCTCTAAAAATATCAAGAAAATATTTTCTAGATGATTCGGTCTTTTTTGGATATTCTGTTAATTTGAAAAATCAAGATCGTGCCATTACAATTTCCTTCTTAGAACGTTAACTATGTTCATTCTGAAATTCATATCTACGTATTCTGGACCATTACATACGGTGCTTAATGGCAAGAAGAGAAAACAAAAGAATGAAGCTCCGAAATACAAATTGGAGTATAAATCGCAGCAAGTAGGAGCGAGCATTAACTGTGGATAACAATGACTATGAAGACAGAAGCAGGGACTTTGAAATATAAGGGAAGATATAAAGCTCAACAACAACCCAGAAATTACAAACCATATATCGATGCATATAGCAATATAAAGACACGGGAGAACTAAAAACACTATAAAACCAAGAGTATAGTAGAAGTAAATAGATTCTTCCGGCGGTAGATGAAAAAGAAGAATGACAGATATGAAAGTTAGGAGTATATCAAGAATCAGAACTGGATGGAGCATATTGATGAATGATTTAAAGTATGAATTGAGGGAGGAAGAATAGAAGTTGTGAGCTGTGGAAATAAGGAAACGAAGAGAGTGGATTTATAGTAAAATATCCGACAGATCAATCGAAATAGATCATTGCATTTAACCAAAGAAGATCCTAATTTCCTTAATTACCGAAGAATCAAATCGTATTACGAAAATTTTCTCCAAATCCCTTGAACTCTGGAAATCAACCCTATCTACGTCAAAAGATATGACGAAACTTTACCTCTCTCATTTCACTCTTTTGTGATAACTTCACTCGTACGCTTCACATAAATAAATTGTTTTATCCATATTACTCGCTGATGATAAAACTCCAATTTTCAGCTCATATGCGTCATGAAAACATACTTATTGTTAGCCATGACCATCCCAATCAAATTTCGGGATGAAATTTCTTTAACGGGTAGGTACTGTGACAACCCGGAAATTTCTGACCAAATTTAAACTTTATCTTCATATTATTCCGACATGATAAGCAAAGTTGTTAAGTTAAATCTCAAGAATTTTAAACTGTGTTCATACATTCATTTAACCTGGACCAAACTCCGATGATTCATGAACCAATATATAAATGGATATGATTATATGTGTATATATGTTATAACTTGAAAATGTAAACAAAGTATTAGGTATAATACTTTACATGATCGTATTTATCGACGGAATTAAAAGATGATATCAAATGATTGAGTTATCGAGATTCATGATTTACGTGTCTCTGTTGAGAGGTCCACTTTGATTTAGGAAACCTTTCATTTTAACGATATTTGGAATAATTGGTAAAGTGATTTTACAAATTGGAATAAAGTATCATTAACGAGAGTTAGTCAAAAGTTAGTGGAGGTTCCCGTTTAATTTTCAAAAGCATGATTTACAGTGATTGCTTCGTGTCACCTGGTAAATTAATTATTTAGTTTACATATTATTAAAAATATTATTTGATATAATAACTTCTATTATTTAAACGAGTTAAAAATATATAAAACAGACTTTGAAATATAATTGGTTTTGAAAAACTAAATATTATATTTCAATTATATATAAATTATATTCCTAAAATAAAGATATATATATATATATATATATATATATATATATATATATATATATATATATTTAAAATGTAATATTAATATAGTTATAAAACGTTTTGATTTAAGTAATATTTTATATATATTATTAAATATATTTTAATAAACAACGAGAAGTTGATTTAAAGAAGCAAATGACCATAATACTCAAATGTATAAGTTACATTTCTTGAAATATTATTTATTGGCAAATAAGTCTAATTATTAATAAAGGTACGTGTTACGAGAAGTAGAGTACAAGTTTTCTAAGCGTACGAAACTTCGTTTGAAAAACCGTAACCGAGTCATAAACCATTTTCCAACGTATGAAAGGACCCGTTCATATCGATTATAAATGATTCACAATAGTTGATTACATCACGAGGTTCTGACCTCTATATTATACATTTTACAAACATTGCATTCGTTTTTAAAAGACAAACTTTCATCACATCGAAAGTTGACAGGCATGCATACCATTTCAGAATATATCCAATATATAATTGACTTAATAATAATCTTGTTGAACTCAACGACTCGAATGCAACGTCTTTTGAAATATGTCATGAATGACTCCAAGTAATATCTCTAATATGAGCAAATGCACAGTGGAAGATTTCTTTCATACCTGAGAATAAACATGCTTTCAAGTGTCAACCAAAAGGTTGGTGAGTTCATTAGTTTATCATAATCCATCATTTCTATATTTTTAATAGACCACAAGATTTAAAATCCATTTTTCATAAACATCATCTCGTATCAGGCATTTCGCACGGCATAGAGATAAAAGTCATTCATACGTAATATAAACACCTGGTAATCAACCTTAACAAATGCATATAGAATATCCCCCACATACCGGCATTCGGTCATGCAAAAAGCATACAAACAGGCCACTCTTTTAAATATGATGGTTGTGTACACCTCACAAACAGATCATATCTTTTAAAGCTGGCGGTTGTATACCAAAATCGAAGTACTAAAGCAGTTCAAATTCTCTGACTGGGGCTTGTTAGTGCCCATAGATCTATCTTTAGGATTCGCGTCAACTAGGGTGTCTGTTCCCTAATTCTTAGATTACCAGACTAAAAGGGGTGATATCCGGTGTACTCATAACTCATTTCGTAGAATGTTTTTAAGTATTTGTGTCTATTTCGTCAAACATTTATAAAAGTAGCGCATGTATTCTCAGTCCCAAAAATATATATTGCAAAAGCATTTAAAAAGGGAGTAATGAAACTCACAATACGGTATTTTGTAGTAAAAATACATATGACGACATTGAACAAGTATAGGGTTGGCCTTAGATTCACGAACCTATATCATTTGTATATATATTAACACACGTAATCGTAATCGAATAAGTTTATATATACAACTTACTAATGATATTATTTTTATATTAATAATATATTTATATTTCATATATTCCGTTTATATAATAAAATATTTTGTTATGTTATATGTGTTAAATATATATATTTATGTATTTCATTTGTTTATCCAAACAGTAGTTCTAATTATACTAAGTTAATATTAGTAGTGATAAAAATAATGATAATAACATTAATAATATACTTATGTTATTAATAATAGTTCTACTATTTTTTAAAATGATAATAATTCTATTTTTTATGAAAGTACTAATAAATTGTATCATTTTTATAATAATATTAATAATACTAATCATATTTATAATATTGATAATAATATTAAAATGGTAAGATTAATAATATTAGTATTTACTTTTAGTAATACTAATGATAATATTAATACTAATATTACTTAATAATAATACTAGTAATGATAATACTATTAGTAATAATGATAATAATAATAGTAGTCATATTTGTAACTTTTAATTGTTAGTAATAATAAATGGTAACTTTTATTATTTTCATCATAATACTAATAATAATGATAATCATAATAATAACCCTAAGTTTCATCATACAAAATAATAATACTTACAAATAATGATAATACTAACAATTATTAATTATAATACCAATAACAACAATAATAAAAATAATATTAACAATAATATTAATAATAGTAATAATAATAGTTTTTAAAAATTGAGAACTACCTCAAAAGCTTCCTCTAAAAATAAAACGCTCCGAACCGGGATTGAATCCGTGACCTCACGCTAACCGCTAACACCCCAAACCACTCCTCCGTATACGCTTTTCTGATTATTACCCATTTTAAAAATATATAACCAATCTTTTTCTGTTTCCCTTTCTCTTCTTCTTCACAGAATCAAATTAACCCAAGTACGATCCTAACATCAATCTAATAGTATGATTTATAATTTGTAAATGAAACATAAACAATCAGACCCTGGAGATTTAAATTACCAGGAAAGAAAAAAATTAAATAAAAAAAAAACACAGCAGCAGTGGCTGAATACGCGAGAGAAAAAAAACGAGTTCATAATTTGATTTTAAAATTAAGATATTTTGAGACCCCGATTCCTTCTTGAAATATCTTCCAATTCATCATCCTAATACTCTAGGATTATCAATCAAACCAGAAATAATGACACAGACTCAAATTTCTTCAAGAACAATACAGTTGACTTTTTGAATTAAAAGTTTGACTCAAAAATTCAAACTCGATAGAATAAATTGGACCCTGGAAACTTACGTATAGTTTGAATATAAGATTCTAAACACAATTGAATTTTTATATATTTTTCAAATTGATTTGAAAACAAGCTTTTGATACTTACAGTTTAAGAACATGAACTTCAACTTTTGAATATGAATTTAGGACTGTTTTAGATGTTAATTACTACATGAATTATGTGGAAAATCGTTTCTAAAATCTTCGGGGACCATCAGTTACAACAGAAACATCATTTAAATTACGAATTCAAAATAATAAGAATCGGTTGACTTTTTGGTTTAAAACTTTGACTCTCGAATTCGTAATCGATATAAGGAATTATAATTTGAAAATTTGCAGAAAGTTTGACATTAGGATTACTAACAAAATTGCATTTTTAGATTTTGAAAATTGGTTCAAAATCAAAATATGGCCAAAAAGAAACAAGAACAGAGGTTTACAGTGAAATGTCCCGTTCATATTGATTATAAACGTTCCATATTAATTGATTTCGTAGCGAGGTTTTGACCTCTATATGAGACGTTTTTCAAAGACTGCATTCATTTTTAAAACAACCATAACTTTTATTTTATCTATAAAGGTTTAAAAAGCATTACATAGATTATCAAATAATGATAATCTAAAATATACCGTTTACACACGACCATTACATAATGGTTTACAATAAGAATATATTACATTAAAAATAAGTTTCTTGAATGCAGTTTTTACATAATATCATACAAGCATGGACTCCAAATCTTGTCCTTATTTTAGTATACAACAGCGGAAGCTCTTAATAATCACCTGAGAATAAACATGTTTAAAACGTCAACAAAAATTTTGGTGAGTTATAGGTTTAACCTATATATTATCAAATCATAATAATAGACCACAAGATTTCATATTTCAATATACATCCCATACATAGAGATAAAAATCATTCATATGGTGAACACCTGGTAACCGACATTAACAAGATGCATATAAGAATATCCCCTATCATTCTGGGAAATCCTTCGGACATGATAAAAACGAATTCGAAGTACTAAAGCATCCGGTACTTTGGATGGGGTTCGTTAGGCCCAATAGATCTATCTTTAGGATTCGCGTTAATTAGTAGATCGGTTTACTAATTCTTAGGTTACTAAGCAAAAGGGGCATATTCGGCTTCGATCATTCACCCATATAATGTAGTTTCATTTACTTGTGTCTATTTCGTAAAATATTTATAAAACTGCATGTATTCTCATCCCAAAATATTAGATTTTAAAAGTGGGACTATAACTCACTTTCACATATTTTTACTTCGTCGGGAGTAAGACTTGGCCACTGGTCGATTCACGAACCTATAACAAATATATACATATATATATATATCAAAGTATGTTCAAAATATATTTACAATATTTTTAATACATTTTGATGTTTTAAGTTTATTAAGTCAGTTGTCCTCGTTAGTAACGTACAACTAGTTGTCCATAGTTAGATGTACAGAAATAAATTGATATATATTATCTTGAATCAATCCACGACCCAGTGTATACACGTCTCAGGCTAGATCATAACTCAAAATATATATATTTTTGAAATCAACCTCAACCCTCTATAGCTAACTCCAACATTACTGCATATAGAGTGTCTATGGTTGTTCCAAATAATATATATACATGGGTCGATATGATATGTCAAAACATTTGCATACGTGTCTATGGTATCCCAAGATTACATAATATATTAGAATACATGTATAATACAATATGAGTTAGCTAGGATATGATTAATATAGTTTTGTTACAATATTTCCCGTAGCTACAACAATAAAAAAATATCCAATCTTGTTTTACCCATAACTTCTTCGTTTTAAATCCGTTTTGAGTGAATCAAATTGCTATGGTTTCATATTGAACTCTATCTTAAGAATCTAAACAGAAAAATTATAAGTTTATAGTCGGAAAATACAGGTTATAAGTCGTTTTTGTAAAGGTAGTCATTTCAGTCGAAAGAACGACGTCTAGATGACCATTTTGGAAAACATACTTCCACGTTGAGTTTAACCATGATTTTTGGATATAGTTTCATGTTCATAAGAAAAATCATTTTCCTAGAAGAACAACTTTTAAATCAAAGTTTATCATAGTTTTTAATTAACTAACCCAAAACAGCCCGCGGTGTTACTACGACGGCGTATGTCCGGTTTTACGGTGTTTTTCGTGTTTCCAGGTTTTAAAACATAAAGTTAGCATATCATATAGATAGAGATCATGTATTTAGTTGATTTTAAAAGCCAAGTTAGAAGGATTAACTTTTGTTTGTGAACAAGTTTAGAATTAACTAAACTATGTTCTAGTGATTTCAAGTTTAAACCTTCGAATAAGGTAGTTTTATATATATGAATCGAATGATGTTATGAACATCATTACTACCTCAGGTTTTGTGGATAAACCTTCTGGAAATGAGAAAAATAGATCTAACTTCAAAGGATCCTTGGATGGCTTGAAAGTTCTTGAAGCAGAATCATGACACGAAAACAAGTTCAAGTAAGATTTCCACTCGAAATAAGATTGTTATAGTTATAGAAATTGAATCAAAGTTTGAATATGAGTATTACCTTGTATTAGAAAGATATCTTACTGTAAATAAGAAAGATTTCTTGAGGTTGGATGATCCCTTTACAAGATTGGAAGTAAGCTAGCAAACTTGGAAGTATTCTTGATTTTATGAAACTAGAACTTATAGAATTTATGAAGAACACTTAGAACTTGAAGATAGAACTTGAGAGAGATCAATTAGATGAAGAAAATTGAAGAATGAAAGTATTTGTAGGTGTTTTTGGTCGTTGGTATATGGATTAGATATAAAGGATGTGTAATTTTGTTTACATGTAAATAAGTCATGAATGATTACTAATATTTTTTTAATTTTATGAGATATTTCATGCTTGTTTTCAAATGATGGTTCCCACATGTGTTAGATGACTCACATGGGCTGCTAAGAGCTGATCATTGGAGTGTATATACCAATTGTACATACATCTAAAGGCTGTGTATTGTACGAGTATAAATACGGGTGCATACGAGTAGAATTGTTGATGAAACTGAACGAGGATGTAATTGTAAGCATTCTTGTTAAGTAGAAGTATATATATATATATATATATATATATATATATATATATATATATATATATATATATATATATATTGTAATGACCCGCATTTTTTCGATCGTTCTATACTTATAAGATTAATATTTACATAAATTAAACCTTACCAACATGATAAGCAATCCAAATTGTTGAGATTTATGTTTTCGAAAAGAGTTTTACACAACGTTTGACCGTCTAGTTTGACTGATGATATCACGAACTATATAATATATGATAATTATACGTTTGTGTATATATATATATATATACATACTTAACATGATCTAAGGATGTTTTAATACCTCATTTTGTATTAATAACAATAAGTTATAAGTATATTTTGAAACTACTAACTTAAGTTTTCAAAACAATAACCATACGTAACGTTATTTGACATAAATACTTATGACCTATAATGTTTATACATATATCGTATATGTAATGTATTTAATCACTTTTAAGGACTTAAATACATAAAAAAATATAAGTGTATTCACAAAAGATAGCTATATTTGAATCCTCGTTCCGTTTTCACAAGATTTCTATACGTATATCGAGGGTATATGTACCCGTATCATACCCAGCTTCTATACGTATTTACTATTGGTATATACACATCAAATCAACATCTAAATCAGCCATATTACTGCCCTACAAGAGAGGTAACCTTGATTGGATGCTAGCATGGAAAATTTCACAAGATTACAGCATAAAAATCTTGTTTTGTCCCCCCCCCCATTCACAAAATTTTCACCTTATATACCCCATCCATTTTTCAATTTTTACTACATCATTTCTCTAGCTAGGAACACACACTTACAAGCCTCATGCATCCCTAAGAAATCCAGCAAAAATCCTCTCAATAATCACCTTAATAACCACCATATCAAGATCAAACAAAAACACTACAAAATACTACTTTCATTTCAAGTTTATGTCCTAAGTTGCTTCCAATCTTTCATCCAATTCCATCACCCTTTTGGTTCTAGGTCTTTACTCCTCTTTTACAGCAATCTTGTCCAAGTAACTTGAGGTAGTAACTATGTTCATAACCTTATTCGATTCATATATGTATAGCTATCTTATTTTATGGTATAAAATTTTAACAACAAGAACATAGTTTGAATGTTTTCAAACTTGTTTGCAAACTAAATAGATCCTTCTAACTTAACTTTTAAAATACTTCAAGACCTGTAATATATCATAAATATATGCTAACTTAACAAGGTAAAACTTGGTTTTTTAAAGAACACCTTAAAAACTGAATTTACGACGTCGGAGTGCAACCGGGGGCTGTTTTGGGTTGGATAATTAAAAACTATTTTGAACTTTGAATTGGAGGCTTATTTTCTGGAAAATTGATATTTACTATGAATATGTTAACACATAAAAATTTCATGATTTAACTCAAAGTATAAGTATTTTTAGAAAAATAATCATTTAAGGTTGTTTACATGATGGAAAATGATCAACTTCATAAGTTTCACTAAAGTTTGACCTATGACCTGTGATTTCGAATACAAACTAAGGTATTTACAGTTCATAGTATTAAAGAGGGACTCGATCCAAGGAAGTGGCAAGTTGAATCAACGAAAACGGAGTTGTAACGAAGAAACTATGACCAAAACGAGATCGGATATCTAAGACTAGTTTAGCTACGAAAATAATTGGAGAAAATTAAATAAATCACATCTTTTTAAAATAACATGATATTTTATATATATATGTACTCATAATTTAATTTTATATGGTTCAGGATCACCCGTAAACAATACGAGAAGATTAATCATAAGACCTCATGTACGTACGCAACACGTCATTTGACAACACCGGTACTTTATGTACGCAACACGTCATTTGACAACACGGTACCATGGGTCAAGATTAATCCCGACCAATACAAATACGATGGGGGTTTTATTTATTTCGATGGGGGTTTTATTTATTTATTGAACACCTAAATATGAACCATTAAAATTGAATTGCTAACTACGGACTAAGAAGACATTAAAAGTATTATAAGTATATATACGTGACGATTGTTTAAAATAAAAATATATTGATATATTATATATGGATAGGTTCGTGATATCAACCGGAGACCAAGTCAAAATATATATATCTTCAAGGCAAAAGTGAGTATATAGTCCCACTTTTAAACTCTAAATATTTCGGGATGAGAATACATGTATTTTATGTTTTACGATATGGACACAAGTAACTGAAAAATATATTCTACGTTGAGTTGTACCACTGGCATACTTCCCTGTAGCTTGGTAACTACTATTTACAGCGGTATTGTAAACGCGAATCCTGTTGATAGATCTATCGGGCCTGACAACCCCAACCGGACTGGACGACCAGTATTCAACGGTTGCACAGTACTTCGTTTCGGTGACTACACTTGGTACGGTGTAGTAAGATTTCATAATAAAGGGAATATGCGACGTGATTAAATGTTAAGTATGGTTACCAAGTGCTCAACCACTTAGAATATTCTTATTAAAATGTTTACATATGAAATCTTGTGGTCTATATTTATATCGCTGCCGGCATTAAACCTATATCTCACCAACTTTATGTTGACGTTTTAAACATGTCTATTCTCAGGTGATAACTAAAAGCTTCCGCTGCAACATGTTGAATTTAAGCAAGATCTTGAGTATGCATATTTGTGTCAAAAATAAAACTGCATATCCGAGGAATTGTAATGTAAAATATGCTAGAAATCGTATTGTTATCATCACATGTAAAGTTTGTAAGTCTAAGATTATCGCTAAACGATAATCATCTTTATATTGTCTAAAGCTTGTATTAACATAAGAGTTATGGTTTGTAATGTAAAATAAATGCAGTTGTTCTTTTAAAAATGTCGCATATAGAGGTCAATACCTCGCAATGAAATCATACGTTATCTAACTCGTTCTTATGGTTAAGGACGGGTTATGACACATATGTATATATATATATATATATATATATATATATATATATATATATATATATATATATATCGATATTCATAATTATTGAATAAAAAATCATTTCTTGATCTTCAACTTTATTTTACATGTAATATCTCATTAATATATACTTATATACATATACTTTACATCTATATACTTATATTAATTTTGCATGCATTCTTGCATACGTAAATACATACATATATATATATATATATATATATATATATATATATATATATATATATATATATATATATATATATATATTCATAGTGTCTTGAAGTCTTTCAAATGTGTATAAATACATATTAAAACACCATATGTAAATACATTTTAACTGAGTCGTTAAGTCATCGGTAGTCGTTACATGTATATGTTGTTTTGAAACCTTTAGGTTAACGGTCTTGTTAAATGTTGTTAACCCATTGTTTATTATATCTAAAGAGATGTTAAATTTTTTCATTATCATGATATTATGATATATAATATATCTTAGTATGATATATATACAGTTAAATGTCGTTACAACGATAATCGTTACATATATGTTTCGTTTTGAAATCATTAAGTTAGTAGTCTTATTTTTATATATGTAGTTCGTTGTTAATACACTTAATGATATATTTACTTATCATTTAACATAATTAACCAAGTGTATCAATATCTTAATATGATTCATATGTACTTAGTAAGACGTTGTTATAACGATAATCGTTATATATATCATTTTCGTGTTTCTTAATTCAATAGTCTCATTTTTATGTATATAACTCATTGTTAAAATATATAATGAGATACTTACTTATCATAATATCATGTTAAATATATATATAACCATATATATGTCATCATATAGTTTTTACAAGTTTTAACGTTCGTGAATCACCGGTCAACTTGGGTGGTTAATTGTCTATATGAAACCTATTTCAATTAATCAAGTCATAACAAGTTTGATTGCTTAACATGTTGAAAATATTTAATCATGTAAATAACAATTTCATTTAATATATATAAATATGGAAAAGTTCGGGTCACTACATACGGTGTTTATTTCTTTATTTTCTATATGTTTTCTGTTTTTAGTTCCATGAATTGCAGTAGGTGCTATATAATGCGATTGAGGGAATGATGCAGTAACAAAATCGATCACCATTATTTATATTTGACAATTGACATCGACCCCTAACCAACTATCGACATAAACAAAAATAATAAAGCTGATATCAAATATAGTACGATCTCTTTAACAGTTTTTTGGATTGATTCAGTGATTGGTACGAGCTTAAAGATAGAAAACAAAAATCATCTACAGATTGATAATGATTTGAAACAGAATACGTATTTGCTTTATATATATATATATATATATATATATATATATATATATATATATATATATATATATATATATATATATATATATATATATATATATATATATATATATATATATATATATATATATATATATATATATATATATATATATATATATATATATATATATATATATATATATATATATATATATATCTGTATTTTATATATATGTTTATATATCTGCATTTATAAATTTATAAATTATAATTAATATTATCAATTAATAAATATATAAGTAATAATAATAATTCTAATGAATAATTATTATATTAACAATACAAATTAATAATAGAGATACTAATAATAATAATGCTAATATTATTAATAATAAAATGTTTAATAATAATACTAATTATAATAATATTAATAATAATAATAATTTAACAATTTATATACATCAAATTTCATATTTATATCATAATATTATTAATACTGATATTTATTTAATAATAATAATGAAAGTAATAATATTATAACAACTTTTTTTAATTTGTTTTATATTATATATATATATATACTATTACTTATGTAATATTTAATAATCATATATTATATAATAACTTTTTTTGATTATTTACATTTTATAAATAATACAATATTATAATAATCATATATATTTATATATAACTTCATTTTAAATTACACTTAATTATTTTATATCTTATCTTACATATTTAATTCTAATATTTAAATTATATTTTATACTTTCAATTTATTATATAATCCTGCATTAATATATATTTATATACATGTTTATTTACAAATAATTGCTCGTGAATCCTCGGGAATAGTCGAAGGTTAAATGAATCCATGTAAATAGTTCAAAAATTTCTGAGACTCAACATTACAGACTTTGCTTATCGTGTCGAAATCATATAAAGATTAAGTTTAAATTTGGTCGGAAATTTCCGGGTCGTCACAGTACCTACCCGTTAAAGAAATTTCGTCCCGAAATTTAATTTTGATGGTCATGGTTGACAATAAGTATGTTTTCATGACTCATATGAGTTGATAAAATAGGGTATATTTTTTTACCATAGAGTAATGTGGATAAAATGATTCGATTACTCGAAGCGTAGGAGTGAAGCTATCACAAAAGATTGAGATAGAGATCTAACTTTTGATGTAGTCACAGTGGATTTCCGGAATTCAAGGATTTTTAAAGAAATCTTTGAAATCTAAATAAGATCTGATTCTTCGGGATTTAAGGAAATTAAGATCTTTTTAATTAAAAGCGATTATCTGTCTTGATTGCTCTGTCTGGTATTTCCACTATAAATGAAGCTCTTTTGTTCCATTATTTCTACAACTCTCATATTTTATACTTCAATTCATATTTCCAAAACATTTGTCAAATTATCAAAAATCACTGGAAAGGATAGAACTATTAATAAAAATATGTTCTTGATTTGTTTAGAGATTTAGTAGAATGTAAGAGTCGTGTAATATGGCACATGATGACGTTATAGTCTGTGAATCATCATGTTTCATTAAAAACTCAGCATGACTTACTGTAATATAATCACGTTGTTCAAGTGTCATTATATTATACTAACTAATGCTTCAGTTTCCAACATTACTTCAAAAACATTCATAATTTAAACTCAAAGGTTTTCAGAATATAGAAACTAACAGTTTCCTTTATGATGTAATACAGATAGAGCGAAGAGATAATTGATTTCAGATAAGAACAGTTATGAAAATATCTTCAGAAATATCGAGGATATTTATAATGAAAGATTCGATGATATCTTAGAATTTCTAATATCGATGAATGATGATGAAGATTTGTCCGTAAAAGTTTAGAGTCAGGAGCAACGTATTCGTTAATGACTTCAGCAGATACTAAATCATTTGGATTCTTCGAAGGCAAGTTTAGTCTTTGTGATTTGTCTACGGCCTCCTTCAGAGTTTCGCATAATTCTCTTTTCGGTACTAAATTTTCTATTAAGCATTACCAACACACCATTCTTTAGCATCATATTTTGGCTGTTAAGGTTGTTTACAGTTTTTGCTGTTTCATTCAGCTTTTTCAACATTCCGTGTATTGATTCGTAGACTGGGTGCTTTTCAGAATTTCAGAATGGAAAATCATAATTCTGAGAGATAAATGTTATATGTATACATATAACTGTTGATGTAGAAACTCTGCGAGATTCGAAATACTGATTGCTAATTCTCGGTAATTGATATGGCAGCTCTCGTTATAAGATGCGGATGAGTATATGATAGGGTTTTAATGAACAAATATAATGGTTTTTCAGAAATACTTAAGCCAATGAGAAATGAAGTTGTTGGTAAGTTTACTGTTAATGCGGTGGGATATAAACGATTCCCCAATAACGATGACGAAAGGTAACTTATATATCGAGGTTATAATAAGGCAAATTCGAATGAAAAGTTGAAGTTGACTTGCTAGAGCTGTGACAAAATTGGCTACTTTGGAAAGGGATTGCAAAGTTATTTTCGGTAATAACAACGCCAAAGGAGCTAGCACAGATACGTGTTAAACGTTTACTCAGGTTCCGAGTGTTTTTAGGTGCATAACTATATGCATAAATCTTTTCTTCCGTAGATGAAGTACGGTTGGTTTATCCTCTCGATTGAGGTGTTTTCAAGAATTGTGAACAGTTTGAATGCAGATTGTAATTGTCAATATACAAATGAGGTTTAAGATGAAATCAAGTGGCAAACTTGAAGAAATATTTAGTTTCATATGTTATAATCAATATTTTAATTCATTTTAATTGTCTAATGTTAGTAGTCCACAGTTAATAGTCCACAATTAGAAATTCATATATATATAATATTCGAATTAATTAATACGTATCGTGAACCATTGTATGCATGTCTCAGACTCAATCACAACTCAAAGTATATATATTATTTTAGAATCAACATCAACCCTGTATAGCTAACTCGAACATTACCGCATATAGAGTGTCTATGGTTATTCCAAATAATATATATAGATGAAGTCGACATGATATGTTAAAACATTGTATATGTGTCCCGATTTATACAACGATATTTAAAGTGTGTAAAGTAAATAACAGAAATTAAATGACGATAAATAAAATTGCGATAAATAAAATGTAATCGGTTAGCTAGGAACAGTTAGCTAGGAACAGTTAGCGTAGATTCTTAACAAATTTTTATTTTGTCCAATGTTTTCTTCATTATGCCACTTATTGGATTCTGATAAATCAAAATCCAAATATGAAATTAGATGAAAATGTTTATTCTGTGGTGAGCGGATACGTATATCTATGGATGTAAGTAGAATAGTAAATGACCGTTGAATCAAATTCGGAGAATGTACAGTGTAACTTATTAATGTGAAATCTAAATATTCCTCGGGTATTACCTACCCGTTAAAATATTTTCACCATTAACAGTTTATACTAAAAGAATTTTTAATTATAATCTTTATGAAAACATATATACATATATATTTTCTTCATATGTAATCATGGATTTAATGAGTTAATATGATATTAAACTCATCTGGTTTACCATTAGAACTAGAATACATAATCTCTAAAACATTAGAGATTATATAATCGTCATGCAGAACGAAGATAAATGATGTAGAATGATTCGTAGAACGATGATTAAGTTCAAAGTATGGATTGTGATGTTAAGACGTGTGATGTTGAAACTTGGGTTGTTGGTGGTACTGGTGTTGATGTTGGTGGTACTGTTGGTGTCGGTGGTGTTGTTGAAGCTGGTAAGTTTTGCACCATATTCTCCAAATTAATTACTCGAGCGCGAAGTGTGTTGACTTCTTCCATTATTCCAAGATGATTGTCGGTCGAAATGAGCGGATGAATAAGGTTTAGAATTGTGGATAGAATATAATCGTGATGAGCTACCCTGTAAATGTGGCTGAAAATGGTGTTTCGGATAGGTTCGCCGGTAAATGCTTCAGGTTCTTCGCCAAGAGAGAAATGTGGTAGATGAAAGGGATCACCTTTTTCTTGTCTCCAATGATTAAGTTGACTACGAACCCATCCCAGTTCATCCAGAATTAGTGATGGCTGATTGGTTGATTCATTTCGGTGACGTTGCTTTCGGAGTTTAGGTGAACATCCATGTCGGAATAGCTATCGGATTCTGAAGAACTTGTACTAGTGGCGAGTTCCATTTCGTACGATTGAGTAAAGGTTTTTTTTCGGTATGCAATGATTTTCGGCTATCGAATGGTATTACAATTACATAGAACATCTATATATATAGAACAAAAGATTTCATAGATTACAAAGGAATCTACGGAATATGTCAAGCAAAGTTTACAATAACAGATACGCTAAGATATGAATTAGTAGATATGCTAAGATATGAATTTTGTCTATATACTATCATGCTATCAATGCATTAGGATGTGTCTTAGACTTAAGATGATAAGCAGGTATTTTTTGACACGAAATGATAAGCAAAACTTTTGACATGCAGACACGGTCGAAGTCCAGACTCACTAATGCATATAATCAACTATCAGTTAGACACACTAATGCAAAACCTGGTTCGCTAAGACCACCGCTCTGATACCAACTGAAAGGACCCGTTCATATCGATTATAAACGATTCACAATAATTGAATACATCGCGAGGTTCTGACCTCTATATGATATATTTTACAAACATTGCATTCGTTTTTAAAAGACAAACTTTCATCACATCGAAAGTTGACAGGCATGCATACCATTTCAGAATATATCCAATATATAATTGACTTAATAATAATCTTGTTGAACTCAACGACTCGAATGCAACGTCTTTTTAAATATGTCATGAATGACTCCAAGTAATATCACTAATATGAGCAAATTTACAGCGGAAGATTTCTTTCATACCTGAGAATAAACATGCTTTCAAGTGTCAACCAAAAGGTTGGTGAGTTCATTAGTTTATCATAATCCATCATTTCCATATTTTTAATAGACCACAAGATTTAAATTCCATTTTTCATGAACATCATCTCGTATCAGGCATTTCGCATGGCATAGAGATAAAAGTCATTCATACGAAATATAAACACCTGGTAATCGACCTTAACAAATGCATATAGAATATCCCCCGCATACCGACATTCCGCACGGTCATGCAAAAAGCATACAAACAGACCACTCTTTTAAATATGATGGTTGTGTACACCTCACAAATAGATCATATCTTTTAAAGCTGGCAGTTGTATACCAAAATTGAAGTACTAAAGCAGTTCAAATTCTCTGACTAGGGCTTATTAGTGCCCATAGATCTATCTTTAGGATTCGCGTCAACTAGGGTGTCTGTTTCCTAATTCTTAGATTACCAGACTAAAAGGGGTGATATCCGGTGTACTCATAACTCATTTCGTAGAATGTTTTTAAGTATTTGTGTCTATTCCGTCAAACATTTATAAAAGTAGCGCATGTATTCTCAGTCCCAAAAATATATATTGTAAAAGCATTTAAAAAAGGAGTAATGAAACTCACAATACTGTATTTTGTAGTAAAAATACATATGACGACATTGAACAAGTGTAGGGTTGGCCTTGGATTCAGGAACCTATATCATTTGTATATACACACGTAATTGTAATCGAATAAGTTTATATATACAACTTATTAATGATATTATTTTTATATTAATAATATATTAATATTTCATATATTTCGTTTATATAATAAAATATTTTGTTATGTTATATGTGTTAAATATATATATTTATGTATTTCATATGTTTATCCAAATAGTAGTTCTAATTATACTAAGTTAATATTAGTAGTGATAAAAATAATGATAATAACATTACTAATATACTTATGTTATTAATAATAGTTCTACTATTTTTAAAAACGATAATAATACTATTTTTTTATGAAAGTACTAATAAATTGTATCATTTTTATAATAATATTAATAATACTAATCATATTTATAATATTGATAATAATATTAAAATGGTAAGATTAATAATATAAGTATTTAATTTTAGTAATACTAATGATAATATTAATACTAATATTATTTAATAATAATACTAGTTATGATAATACTATTAGTAATAATGATAATAATAATAGTAGTCATATTTGTAACTTTTAATTGTTAGTAATAATAAATGGTAACTTTTATTATTTTCATCATAATACTAATAATAATTCTAATAATAATGATAATCATAATAATAACTCTAAGTTTCATCATACAATATAATAATACTAACAAATAATGATAATACTAACAATTATTAATTATAATACCAATAACAACAATAATAAAAATAATATTAACAATAATAGTAATAATAACAGTTTTTAAAAATTGAGAACTACCTCAAAAGCTTCCTCTAAAAATAAAACGCTCCGAACCGGGCTTGAACCCGTGACCTCACGCTAACCGCTAACACCCCAAACCACTCCTCCGTATCTGCTTTTCTGATTATTACCCGTTTTAAAAATATATAACCAATCTTTTTCTGTTTTCCTTTCTCTTCTTCTTCACAGAATCAAATTAAACCAAGTACGATCCTAACCTCAATCTAATAGTATGATTTATAATTTGTAAATGAAACATAAACAATCAGACCCTGGAGATTTAAATTTCTAGGAAAGAAAAAAATTAAATAAAAAAACACAGCAGCAGTAGCTGAATACGCGAGAGAAAAAAAATGAGTTCTTAATTTGATTTTAAAATTAAGATGTTTTGAGACCCCGATTCCTTCTTGAAATATCTTCCAATTCATCATCCTAATACTCTAGAATTATCAATCAAACCGGAAATAATGACACAGACTCAGATTTCTTCAAGAACAATACGGTTGACTTTTTAAATAAAAAGTTTGACTCAAAATTTCAAACTCGATCGAATAAATTGGACCCTGAAAACTTACATATAGTTTGAATATAAGATTCCAAACACAATTGCATTTATATATTTTTCAAATTGATTTGAAAACAAGCTTTTGATACTTACAGTTTAAGAACATGAACTTCAAATTTTGAATATGAATTTAGGACTGTTTTAGATGTTAATTACTACATGAATTATGTGGAAAATCGTTTCTAAAATCTTTGAGGACCATCAATTACAACATAAACATTATTTAAATTACGAATTCAAAATAATAAGAATCGGTTGACTTTTTGGTTTAAAACTTTGACTCTCGAATTAGTAATCGATATGAGGAATTATAATTTGAAAATTTGCAGAAAGTTTGACATTAGGATTACTAACAAAATTGCATTTTTAGATTTTGAAAATTGGTTCGAAATCGAAATATGGCTAAAAAGAAACAAGAACAGAGGTTTATGGTGTTTATTTCTTTATTTTCTATATGTTTTCTGTTTTTAGTTCCATGAATTGCAGTAGGTGCTATATAATGCGATTGAGGGAATGATGCAGTAACAAAATCGATCACCATTATTTGTATTTGACAATTGACATTGACCCCTAACCAACTGTCGACATAAACAAAAATAATAAAGCTGATATCGAATATAGTACGATCTCTTTAACAGTTTTTTGGATTGATTCAGTGATTGGTACGAGCTTAAAGACAGAAAACAAAAATCATCTACAGATTGATAATGATTTGAAATAGAATACGTATTTGCTTATATATTTTTTGTACATAATACTGTATATTCACATATATATACATATATATATCTGTATATGTATGTATATACTTATAGCTGTAATTTGTGTATGTATACGTATGTATATATATATATATATATATATATATATATATATATATATATATATATATATATATATATATATATATATATATATATATGTTTATATATATATATATGTTTATATATCTGCATTTATAAATTTATAACTTATAATTAATATTATCAATTAATAAATATATAAGTAATAATAATAATTCTAATGAATAATACTTATATTAACAATACAAATTAATAATAGAGATACTAATAATATTAATGCTAATATTATTAATAATAAAATGTTTAATAATAATACTAATTATAATAATATTAATATTAATAATAATTTAACAATTTATATACATCAAATTTCATATTTATATCATAATATTATTAATACTGATATTTATTTTAATAATAATAATGAAAGTAATAATATTATAACAACTTTATTTTAATTTGTTTTATATTTTATATATATATATATATATATATATATATATATATATATATATATATATATATATATATATATATATATATATATATATATATATTATTACTTATGTAATATTTAATAATCATATATTATATAATAACTTTTTTTTGATTATTTACATTTTATAAATAATACAATATTATAATAATCATATATATTTATATATAACTTCATTTTAAATTACACTTAATTATTTTATATCTTATCTTACATATTTAATTCTAATATTTAAATTATATTTTATACTTTCAATTTATGATATAATCCTGCGTTAATATATATTTATATACATGTTTATTTACAAACAATTACTCGTGAATCTTCGGGAACAGTCGAAGGTTAATTGAATCCATGTAAATAGTTAAAAAAATTTTGAGACTCAACATTACAGACTTTGCTTATCGTGTCAAAATCATATAAAGATTAAGTTTAAATTTGGTCAGAATTTTCCGGGTTGTCACAACATACGTCTCAGTGAAACCAATTTTACAAGTTAACTACGCTCGTAAATATAATATAATATATATATAATTATATAAATTAAATATATATATATTAAATATATAATAAAAGTGTTGGCAAGAAGAAGATCGTGCATATGAGCTGTTAGAGACGGCCATGAGATCGCATGGCAATCAACCTTCCAGCCCATGCGATCGCATGGGGTATGGTTGGCTGAAACATCTATAAATTGAACCCGATTTCTGTTTTAGTCGAACGCATTATCCTCCCATCTATCTCTCTCGATATTATATTTATATTATTAATATTATTATTATTATTTGAAACAACCCAACCCGTATTTAACACGAGTAAAAATTATTTTTTATTAATATAAATAAACACTTATGCGCCATTCAAAAGATGTAAACCATTCTATACGACCCATTAAAACATGTAACAAGTTTAATGTTTACAAAAGGTACGAAGGCTAATAATTAAATGTAATACAAGTTCGACCCATTTAAAATGATAGTTTTAATCCAAACTACACCCGAGCATGGTTTGGGCCTAAACTACCCAAAACGCTATGTCAACTTCAAAACTTCGACAATAATCCAACATGGGAAACTAGTATTCGACAACCCCCTTCCCTTTGTCCGCACCTGCATCTAAAAAGATAAACAACAAGAGGGGTAAGCTAATGCTTAGTGAGTGCAATAGTTATACATGTGCATATATAATCTATCTACTTGCAATCACTTACACAAAGCCGCATACAAGCTAGCAATTCAACAACCATGCAAACAACAAGCATAAACTACAATTCGCAATTCACATTAAGCTAGCAACATCAATAGCATATAGTTCAAAATTTAATATGCTAACACAATTTCACACAACCATGGTTAACCAATAGTACAAGGAATGGTACTCGAATTTCCCATCGGTGTTCATAACAACCGTTAGTGTACAACAACATATATCACTAACCCTTGGACAACACATATCCGTTCATAAAACCGTTAGTGTACAAAGACATATATCACTATCTTGGACAACACATATCCGTTCATAATCCGTTAGTGTACAACGACATATATCACCAACTCGGACAACACATATCCATTCATGAAAACCGTTAGTGTACAACGACATATATCACCAACTCGGACAACACATATTCGTTCATACTAATAAATACATTATATACATACATGTATACTTATCCCACTCACCTTAACACCGAGATGATGATTATGCACTTTCGAAAGCTTCAAAGCAAAGTACCTAATGAAATCTCCCGTTCATATTGATTATAAACGTTCCATATTAATTGATTTCGTCGCGAGGTTTTGACCTCTATATGAGACGTTTTTCAAAGACTGCATTCATTTTTAAAACAACCATAACATTTATTTTATCTATAAAGGTTTAAAAAGCATTACGTAGATTATCAAATAATGATAATCTAAAATATACCGTTTACACACGACCATTACATAATGGTTTACAATAAGAATATATTACATCAAAAATAAGTTTCTTGAATGCAGTTTTTACATAATATCATACAAGCATGGACTCCAAATCTTGTCCTTATTTTAGTATACAACAGCGGAAGCTCTTAATAATCACCTGAGAATAAACATGCTTAAAACGTCAAAAAAAATGTTGGTGAGTTATAGGTTTAACCTATATATTATCAAAACATAATAATAGACCACAAGATTTCATATTTCAATATACATCCCATACATAGAGATAAAAATCATTCATATGGTGAACACCTGGTAACCGACATTAACAAGATGCATATAAGAATATCCCCTATCATTCCGAGAAATTCTTCGGACATGATAAAAACGAATTCGAAGTACTAAAGCATCCGGTACTATGGATGGGGTTCGTTAGGCCCAATAGATCTATCTTTAGGATTCGCGTCAATTAGTAGATCGGTTTACTAATTCTTAGGTTACCAAGCAAAAGGGGCACATTCGGCTTCGATCATTCACCCATATAATGTAGTTTCATTTACTTGTGTCTATTTCGTAAAACATTTATAAAACTGCATGTATTCTCATCCCAAAATATTAGATTTTAAAAGTGGGACTATAACTCAGTTTCACAGATTTTTACTTCGTCGGGAGTAAGACTTGGCCACTGGTCGATTCACGAACCTATAACAAAATATATTTTGATGTTTTAAATTTATTAAGTCAGCTGTCCTCGTTAGTAACCTACAACTAGTTGTCCATAGTTAGATGTACATAAATAAATTGATATATATTATCTTGAATCAATCCACGACCCAGTGTATACACGTCTCAGGCTAGATCACAACTCAAAGTATATATATTTTTAGAATCAACCTCAATCCTGTATAGCTAACTCCAATATTACTGCATATAGAGTGTCTATGGTTGTTTCAAATAATATATATACATGGGTCGATATGATATGTCAAAACATTTGCATACGTGTCTATGGTATCCCAAGATTACATAATATATTAGAATACATGTATAATACAATATGATTTAGCTAGGATATGATTAATATAGATTTGTTACAATATTTCCCGTAGCTACAACAATCAAAAAATATCCAATCTTGTTTTACCCATAACTTCTTCGTTTTAAATTCGTTTTGAGTGAATAAAATTCTATGGTTTCATATTGAACTCTATTTTATGAATCTAAAAAGAAAAAGTATAAGTTTATAGTCAGAAATACAGGTTACACGTCATTTTTGTAAAGGTAGTCATTTTAGTCGAAAGAACGACGTCTAGATGACCATTTTGGAAAACATACTTTCACTTTGAGTTTAACCATGATTTTTGGATATAGTTTCATGTTCATAAGAAAAATCATTTTCCTATAAGAACAACTTTTAAATCAAACTTTATCATAGTTTTTAATTAACTAACCCAAAACAGCCCGCGGTGTTACTACGACGGCGTATGTCCAGTTTTACGGTGTTTTTCGTGTTTTCAGGTTTTAAATCATTAAGTTAGCATATAATATAGATATAGAACATATGTTTAGTTGATTTTAAAAGTCAAGTTAGAAGGATTAACTTTTGTTTGCGAACAAGTTTAGAATTAACTAAACTATGTTCTAGTGATTTCAAGTTTAAACCTTCGAATAAGGTAGTTTTATATATATGAATCGAATGATGTTATGAACATCATTACTACCTCAGATTTTGTGGATAAACCTACTGGAAATTAAAAAAATAGATCTAGCTTCAAAGGATCCTTGGATGGCTTGAAAGTTCTTGAAGCAGAATTATGACATGAAAACAAGTTCAAGTAAGATTTCCACTCGAAATAAGATTGTTATAGTTATAGAAATAGAATCAAAGTTTGAATATGAGTATTACCTTGTACTAGAAATATATCTTACTATAAATAAGAATGATTTCTTAAGGTTGGATGATCACTTTACAAGATTGGAAGTAAGCTAGCAAACTTGGAAGTATTCTTGATTTTATGAAACTAGAACTTATAGAATTTATGAAGAACACTTAGAACTTGAAGATAGAACTTGAGAGAGATCAATTAGATGAATAAAATTGAAGAATGAAAGTGTTTGTAGGTGTTTTTGGTCGTTGGTATATGGATTAGATATAAAGGATGTGTAATTTTGTTTACATGTAAATAAGTCACGAATGATTACTAATATTTTTGTAATTTTATGAGATATTTTATGCTAGTTGCCAAATGATGGTTCCCATATGTGTTAGGTGACTCACATGGGCTGCTAATAGCTGATCAATGGAGTGTATATACCAATAGTAAATACATCTAAAAGCTGTGTATTGTACGAGTACAAATACGGGTGCATACGAGTAGAATTGTTAATGAAACTGAACGAGGATATAATTGTAAGCATTTTTGTTAGGTAGAAGTATTTTTATAAGTGTCTTGAAGTCTTTCAAAAGTGTATAAATACATATTAAAACACTACATGTAAATACATTTTAACTGAGTCGTTAAATCATCGGTAGTCGTTACATGTATATGTTGTTTTGAAACCTTTAGGTTAACGGTCTTGTTAAATGTTATTAACCCATTGTTTATTATATCTAAAGAGATGTTAAATTGTTTCATTATCATGATATTATGATATATAATATATCTTAGTATGATATATATACAGTTAAATGTCATTACAACGATAAGCTTTACATATATGTCTCGTTTCGAAATCATTAAGTTAGTAGTCTTATTTTTATATATGTAGTTCATTGTTAATACACTTAATGAAATATTTACTTATAATTTAACATAATTAACCAAGTGTATCAATATCTTAATATGATTCATATGTACTTAGTAAGACGTTGTTATAACGATAATCGTTATATATATCATTTTCGTGTTTCTTAATTCAATAGTCTCATTTTTATGTATATAACTCATTGTTAAAATACCTAATGAGATACTTACTTATCATAATATCATGTTAACTATATATATAACCATATATATGTCATCATATAGTTTTTACAAGTTTTTAACGTTCGTGAATCACCGGTCAACTTGGGTGGTTAATTGTCTATATGAAACCTATTTCAATTAATCAAGTCTTAACAATTTTTATTGCTTAACATGTTGGAAATACTTAATCATGTAAATAACAATTTCATTTAATATATATAAACATAGAAAAGTTCGGGTCACTACAGTACCTACCTGTTAAATAAATTTCGTCCCGAAATTTTAAGCAGTTGGAGGTGTTGACGTATCTTCTGGAAATATGTGTGGGTATTTCTTCTTCATCTGATCTTCTTGTTCCCAGGTGAACTCGAGTCCTCTACGGGCATTCCATCGAACCTTAAAAATTGGTATTTTGTTTTGCTTAAGTCTTTTAACCTCACGATCCATTATTTCGACGGGTTCTTCGATGAATTAAAGTTTTTCGTTGATTTGGATTTTGTCTAACGGAATAGTTAGATCTTCTTTAGAAAAACATTTCTTTAAATTTGAGACGTGGAAAGTGTTATGTACAGCCGCGAGTTGTTGTGGTAATTCAAGTCGGTAAGCTACTGGTCCGACACGATCAAAAATCTTGAATGGTCCGATATACCTTGGATTTAATTTCCCTAGTTTACCAAATCGAACAACGCCTTTCCAAGGTGTAACCTTAAGCATGACCATCTCTCCAATTTCAAATTCTATATCTTTTCTTTTAATGTCGGCGTAGCTCTTTTGTTGACTTTGGGGCGGTTTTCAACCGTTGTTGAATTTGGATGATCTTCTCAGTAGTTTCTTGTATTATCTCCGGACCCGTAATCTGTCTATCCCCCACTTCACTCCAACAAATCGAAGACTTGCACTTTCTACCTCAAAGTGCTTCAAATGACGCCATCTCAATGCTTGAATGGTAGCTGTTGTTGTAGGAAAATTCTGCTAACGGTAGATGTCGATCCCAACTATTTCCGAAATCAATAACACATGCTCGTAGCATGTCTTCAAGAGTTTGTATCGTCCTTTCGCTCTGCCCATCAGTTTGTGGATGATAGACAGTAATCATGTCTAGACGAGTTCCTAATGCTTGCTGTAATGTCTGCCAGAATCTTGAAATAAATCTGCCATCCCTATCAGAGATAATAGAGATTGGTATTCCATGTCTGAAGATGACTTCCTTCAAATACAGTCGTGCTAACTTCTCCATCTTGTCATCTTCTCTTATTGGCAGGAAGTGTGATGATTTGGTGAGATGATCAACTATTACCCAAATAGTATCAAAACCACTTGCAGTCCTTGGCAATTTAGTGATGAAATCCATGGTAATGTTTTCTCATTTCCATTCTGGGATTTCGGGTTGTTGAAGTAGACCTGATGGTTTCTGATGCTCCGCTTTGTCCTTAGAACACGTCAAACATTCCCCTACGTATTTAGTAACATCGGCTTTCATACCTGGCCACCAAAAATGTTTTTTGAGATCCTTGTACATCTTCCCCGTTCCATGATGTATTGAGTATCTCGTTTTATGAGCTTCTCTAAGTACCATTTCTCTCATATCTCCAAATTTTGGTACCCAAATCCTTTCAACCCTATACCGGGTTCCGTCTTCCCGAATATTAAGATGCTTCTCCGATCCTTTGGGTATTTCATCCTTTAAATTTCCCTCTTTTAAAACTCCTTGTTGCGCCTCCTTTATTTGAGTAGTAAGGTTAGTGTGAATCATGATATTCATAGCTTTTACTCGAATGGGTTCTCTGTCCTTTCTGCTCAAGGCGTCGGCTACCACGTTTGCCTTTCCCGGGTGGTAACGAATCTCAAAGTCGTAATCATTCAACAAATCAATCCATCTGCGCTGCCTCATGTTCAGTTGTTTCTGATTAAATATGTGTTGAAGAATTTTGTGGTCGGTATATTGATAATGCTAAAAACGAACATATATTTCATAGCATTATTCCTCAAGAAAGACAAGCTTTTAGTTGCAATTGTTCTATTTACAAGTGATATTCGTTTAAATAATAAAAGGTGAAGACAAAAGACAGATTCGACGAATTGAAGACGCAAACGACCAAAAAGCTCAAAAGTACAAAAGACAATCAAAGAGGTTCCAATTATTGATAAAAAAACGTCTCAAAATTACAAGAGTACAAGATTCAAAACATAAAGTACAAGATATTAAATTGTACGCAAGTACGTTCGAAAATCCGGAACCGGGACCAGAGTCAACTCTCAACGCTCGACGCAGCGGACTAAAAATTACAAGTCAACTATACACATAAATATAATATAATATTTAAATAATTCTTATAATTATTTAATATATTATATTATTTATAAAACCGTCGGCAGAAGAAAACAACCAAATATGAGCCTCCCCAGCTGGCCATGCGATCGCATGGCCTGGAAGGCATAAATCCATGCGATCGCATGAGCCCCAGTTCCAGCCCACATGCCTATAAAAATCGAGCTTTGGTGCACCACAAAATCATCTATCTTTCTCTTTTCTCCATTCATACGATATATTTATATTTATAATTTATATTTTAATTTTAATTTTAATTATAATTCTAATAATAAGGGTATGTTAGCGAATGTTGTAAGGGTGTAAGTCGAAATTCTGTCCGTGTAACGCTACGCTATTTTTAATCATTGTAAGTTATGTTCAACCTTTTTACATTAATGTCTCGTAGCTAAGTTATTATTATGCTTATTTAATCCGAAGTAATCATGATGTTGGGCTAATTACTAAAATTGGGTAATTGGGCTTTGTATCATAATTGGGGTTTGGACAAAAGAACGACACTTGTGGAAATTAGACTATGGGCTATTAATGGGCTTTATATTTGTTTAACTAAATGATAGTTTGTTAATGTTAATATAAAGATTTACAATTGGGCGTCCCTATAAATTGCCATATACACTCGATCGGACACGATGGGCGGGGTATTTATATGTACGAATAATCGTTCATTTAACCGGACACGGGAATGGATTAATAGCCACTAGAATAATTAAAACAGGGGTGAAATTATGTACAAGGACACTTGGTATAATTGATAACAAAATATTAAAATTTTGGGTTACACTCAGTCGACATCCTGGTGTAATTATTAAACAAAGTATTAAAATCTTGTTACAGTTTAAGTCCCCAATTAGTTGGAATATTTAACTTCGGGTATAAGGATAATTTGACGAGGACACTCGCACTTTATATTTATGACTGATGGACTGTTATGGACAAAAACCAGACGGACATATTAAATAATCCAGGACAAAGGACAATTAACCCATGGGCATAAAACTAAAATCAACACGTCAAACATCATGATTACGGAAGTTTAAATAAGCATAATTCTTTTATTTCATATTTAATTTCCTTTATTTTATATTTAATTGCAATTCTAATTATCTCATTTTTATTGTTATTGTATTTAATTGCACTTTTAATTATCGTACTTTTTAATTATCGGAAGTTTATTTTATCGCACTTTTATTATTCGCAATTTCATTATCGTTATTTACTTTATGCTTTAATTTAAGTCTTGTATTTATTTTTAATATTTTACATTTGGTTTTAACTGCGACTAAAGTTTTAAAATCGACAAACCGGTCATTAGACGGTAAAAACCCCCCATTTATAATAATAATATTACTTATATATATATATATTTGTATTTTTATAAAAGTAAACTAATATAGCGTTAAGCTTTGCTTAAAAAGATTCCCTGTGGAACGAACCGGACTTACTAAAAACTACACTACTGTACGATTAGGTACACTACCTATAAGTGTTGTAGCAATGTTTAAGTATATCCATTCTATAAATAAATAAATATCTTGTGTAAAATTGTATCGTATTTAATAGTATTTTCTGTAAAAATATAAGCTATTTTATATACTACTCTGCTAAAACATCAAGTATTTTTTGCGCCGCTGCCGGGGAACATCATTCTAGCTTAAAAGCCGGAAGCGCAACGCTAATATAAAAAAAAAAGATTTTTATTTTTAGTACGCTTTTGTAAAAATACGTTTTAAATATTCAAAAATATTAAAAGAAAAACAAAAATATAAATATTTTTTTAAGAGTTTGGTAAATATTTAAGTTTTATAAAGTTTCTTTAGTTTGTAAAAATATAAGTTTTATTTAATTTATTTTATAAATATATTTTATAAATATAAAAACCGAAAAAAAAATATATATTTATATATATATAAATCTATTTTTAAGATATTTTTAAATTTATAAAGAAGTTCTATTTTTATTTAAGTTTTTAAATATAAGTTTTTTTTATACAAATATTTTGATATAAACATAAATTATAAAACAGAAAATTATAAAAAAGAAAATAAAAATAAATAAATAAAGAAAAACGCGTTGAATTTAAATAACCTGTCAGTTGAAAACTGGAACCCCGCGACTCACGGGGTTTGATGCATTAAATACCGCAACTCGCGGAGTAATCCTGACACGCTGACAGAAACCCTAAACTGAATTAATTAAGGGGTAATTAATTATTATTATTATTATTTAACCCTAATTATTATTATTATTATAATTAGTTTCATTTTAACTTTTACTTTTTATTTAATTTATGTATTTAGTATTAATTAGTTTTATTAAATTGTAAAATTAATAGTTTTAATAAATAAATAATATAAAAATAATATTTTTATAAAAAATTGTAATTTTTACAACTTTTTATATATTTTTATATTTTGTCCCTTTTTAATCGTTTTAGCATAATATTTTTATTTTTCGCTCATATTTAGTTTTAATTCATAGTTTTTGCCATAATTATTTTTACTTCTAGATTTTTAGGCTTTGCCGTAGAATTCCTTAAGTGCTTTTTCTTTAGACTAAGATTTAAGTGCTTTAGAATTTTGCGACGCCTTTTTAAGTTTTAGTTTCTTTTTAAGTTATTTCCATTTGGGATTTAGTTTTTCCTGTAAGCTTTAATATTTTTAGACACCTTTTACTATGTATCAATTATCATTCCAATTAGTAATCTCAATTTGCGATTATAATTTTAAGTTAGTTGTAGTAATAAGGTTAGGTTAGTCAAGTGTTTTAAGTTTTATAAGTTTCTTTTATTTTTCCGTCACCTTTTATTTTTCAACCATTTTTCTTTTTCGACCTTTTTCGACGAGCTCTTTTTCTTTCTTATTTCTCGCTATTCTAGTTTTAGGACATAGATTTTTATTCTACTTCTTATCTAAATTTCTTAAAATTACGAAAATTTATTTTGAGTGGTTAAATTGATAGACATCAAAATTTTCTGGTTCGTAGTAATAGTTGGATTTGTACGTGGACCGGGTTATTGGAGCCAAACAGTCCTCAATTATATTGAGACCAAACGAATCCTGCCCCTCTGCTGCATCTTTTGGTTATTCGAAACGTGGGCAAAATCAGAAAAGTCTATTGATTGGATAACTTATTATAATTTTTCTTTCCTTTTAAAAACTAATAGGATATTCACTGAATGCACCGAGCAAGACGTTCACCACCTTTTGTACGTTCACCACCTGTAACTAGATCAAGACATTTAGCAAATATAACCGCCGTTGATTTCTCTTTAGAATCGTCATCCAGTCGACCAAGTACTTCAGTTCAAATTTCCGATAATCCATTTTTTGAACCCGACCTCACAATTGAGAATCCGGAGAATATTTAGGAACGGTTCGTAGATCCTGAACCACTAAACTTTCCTCCGGAACCACCAATCATTCAAACAGAGATTGTTGAGGAACGAACCATTAAATCAGAATCCTCTAGTGATTCCGATTCAACAAATTCAATTATGGAGAATCTGGAACCTTTAAGTATGGAAGACCGAATGAGAGCTAAACGCACTGGCCAAGGTCACGCAATTACTCATCCAGACATTAATGCGCCAGATTATGAAATCAAAGGACAAATTCTACACATGGTGACTAATCAATGCCAATTTAGTGGTGCGCCGAAGGAAGATCCAAATGAACATCTACGTACCTTTAATAGGATCTGCACACTATTTAAAATCCGAGAAGTAGAGGATGAATAGATATATCTCATGTTATTTCCCTGGACTTTAAAGGGAGAAGCCAAAGATTGGTTGGAATCGTTACCTGAAGGGGCGATCGATACATGGGACGTTTTAGTTGAAAAATTTCTTAAACAATTCTTTCCTGCATCTAAAGCCGTAAGACTTCAAGCAGAAATTGTTACGTTTACACAGAAACCAAATAAAACTCTATATGAGGCATGGACAAGATATGGAAAGTTATTAATAGGATGTCCGCAACATGGTTTAGACACCTGTCAAATAGTACAAATATTCTACCAAGGATGCGACATCACTACAAGGAAAGACATAGATATAGTGCTGGTGGCTCTATTATGAAGAAAACCAAAACTGATGCTTACAAAATTATTGATAACACTGCTTCCCACTCACATGAGTGGCACCAAGAAAAAGATATCATTAGATCATCTAAAGCAGCTAGAGCCGATTCTAGCCATGACTTAGATTCCATTTTCGCAAAGATAGATGCTGTGGAGAGACGAATGGAAAAGATGACTAAAGATATTCACTCAATACGAATTAGTTGTGAGCAGTGTGGAGGACCACATTTGACAAAAGATTGTCTCAGTATTGAATTAACAATGGAACAAAGAGAGAATATTTCATACATAAACCAAAGGCCTGGAAATAATTATCAGAATAATTATCAACCGCCAAGACCGATTTACAATCAAAACCAGAATTATAACAGAAATATTTCATACAACAATCAACAAGCTTCTATTCAAAATCTGGAACAAGAAGTATGTAACCTAGCAAGGTTAATAGGTGAAAGAAAACCGGGAAGTCTACCTAGTGATACAAATGCTAACCCCCGGAATGAAACAGCTAAAGCCATTACCACAAGAAGTGGTACAACACTTAAACCACCTGAAATACCTGTAACTTCTGATGAAGCTATTCCTACTCCACAAGAACCACAACCTGATCAAGATAAGGAAAAAGAACCGATAGTTGAAAAGGTTAATGAAGATAACACAGCTAAGGCTAAACCTTATGTTAAACCATACCAACCACCACTTCCTTACCCGAGTAAAATGAAGAAAGAGAAACTTGAAGCCGAGCAATCCAAATTTTTGGATATGTTTAAACAGATAAATGTAAATCTTCCTTTCATTGATGTGATTTCAGGAATGCCTAGATATGCTAAATTCTTGAAAGATCTAATCTCAAATAGAAAGAAAATAGAAGAACTCTCGGATGTTACTATGAATGCTAATTGTTCAGCAGTGCTGTTGAATAAGATACCAGAAAAATTATCTGATCCAGGAAGTTTCACAATTCCATGTTTTCTGGGTAGTCTTAGTTCAATAGAAGCATTGGCAGACTTAGGTGCTAGTATAAATTTAATGCCGTATTCACTATACACTAAACTAGACCTTGGAGAATTGAAACCAACCAGAATAAGCATACAACTAGCCGATAGATCAATAAAATATCCTAGAGGGATAATGGAGAACATGCTAGTTAAAGTTGGTACTTTAGTATTTCCAGTAGATTTTGTTGTTTTAGACATGGAAGAAGATTCTCAAGTTCCTCTCATATTAGGAAGACCATTCTTAAACACGGCTAAAGCAATGATAGACGTGTTCGGTAAGAAATTGACCCTAAGTATAGAGGATGAGAGTGTTACCTTTTCAGTTGATAGAGCAATGCAACAACCACAATCTGCAGATGATACATGTTATTATATTCAAACTATAGATGCACATGCAGAATTATTAGAAGAATTTCCAGAATTACAAGGAACAGGAGAATGTTCTTTAGGAGAAGGTAATGAACCAATTGATGAAGCTGAAATGTTAGCTACACTTATAGCTAATGGATATGAACCAACAATAGAAGAAATTCAAATGCTAAAAGAAGAAGACAGATATCGATACAAATCATCGATAGAAGAACCTCCGAAATTAGAGTTAAAGCCACTTCCAAACCATTTGGAATACGCTTATTTACATGGTGAATCTGAATTACCTGTAATAATATCGTCTTCTCTTACTGAAAATGAGAAATCACAACTCATTTCTGTGTTGAAAGCTCATAAACCAGCCATTGCATGGAAGATTCATGATATTAAAGGAATAAGTCCTTCGTATTGCACACATAAAATCCTTATGGAAGAAGGTCATAAAACGTATGTGCAACGCCAACGAAGACTAAATCCTAATATGCAAGATGTAGTTAAGAAAGAGATTATTAAACTGCTAGACGCAGGTCTAATTTATCCAATCTCTGATAGTCCATGGGTAAGCCCAGTTCAATGCGTGCCTAAGAAGGGTGGCATGACTGTCATTACAAATGATAAAAATGAGCTTATTCCTACTAGGACCGTAACAGGATGGCGTGTATGTATTGATTATAGAAAATTAAATGATGCCACCAGAAAAGATCACTTTCCCTTACCTTTCATAGATCAAATGTTGGAAAGATTAGCCGGAAATAGTTATTATTGTTTTCTAGATGGATTTTCCGGATATTTTCAAATTCCAATAGCACCCGAGGACCAAGAGAAAACCACATTCACGTGCCCTTATGGTATTTTTGCTTACAAACGCATGCCATTTGGACTTTGCAACGCCCCTGCAACCTTTCAAAGGTGTATGATGGCGATTTTTCACGACATGATAGAAGAATGCATGGAAGTTTTCATGGATGACTTTTCAGTCTTCGGTGATACATTTGAATCATGTCTAGTTAATCTGGAACGAATGCTTATTAGATGCGAACAATCAAATCTAGTACTTAATTGAGAGAAATGCCATTTCATGGTTAAAGAAGGCATCGTTCTTGGACATAAAATTTCAAAAGAAGGAATTGAAGTGGATAGAGCTAAAGTAGATGTAATTGCTAAACTTCCACATCCCACCAATGTTAGAGGAATTAGGAGTTTTCTAGGGCATGCCGGTTTTTACCGACGTTTCATAAAAGATTTTTCTAAAATTGCCACTCCTATGAATAAACTCCTAGAAAAGGATGCTCCATTCAACTTTTCAGATGAGTGTATCAAATCTTTTAATATTCTTAAAGAAAAACTCACTAATGCGCCGATCATGATAACACCAAATTGGAATCTACCATTTGAACTAATGTGCGATGCAAGTGATTTTGCAATGGGAGCCGTTTTAGGACAAAGGATTGAAAAATGATTTCAACCTATATATTATGCTAGTAAGACGTTACAAGGAGCACAAACAAACTATACAACTACTGAAAAAGAACTCCTTGCTATTGTCTTTGCTTTTGACAAATTTCGATCATATCTCGTTCTAGCAAAAACGGTGGTCTATACCGACCATTCTGCTCTTAGATACCTATTTTCAAAACAAGATGCTAAACCAAGATTAATCCGTTGGATCTTACTCTTACAAGAGTTTGATATTGAAATCCGAGATAAAAGAGGAGCAGAAAATCTCGCCGCTGATCATCTTTCTCGTCTTGAAAATCCCGAATTAGAAGTTCTAAATGAATCGGCCATACAAGACAACTTTCCTGATGAATATCTATTGAAGATAGATTATAAAGAAATCCCATGGTTTGCAGACTATGCAAACTACTTAGTTTGTGGATTCCTTGAAAAAGGATTATCGTACCAAAAACGAAAGAAATTCTTCAGTGATATAAAACACTATTTCTGGGAAGATCCACATTTGTTTAAAAGTTGTCCCGATGGAATAATACGCCGATGTGTATTTGGAAATGAAGCCAGTAAAATATTAAACCATTGTCACACAGGACCAACAGGAGGGTATTATGGGCCTCAACTAACAGCAAGAAAAGTTTATGATGCTGGATTCTATTGGCCTACAATTTACAAAGACGCACACCTTCTTTGCAAATCCTGTGATGCTTGTCAAAGAGCCGGAAAAATAAGTCAACGTGATGAAATGCCACAAAATGTCATCCAAGTATGTGAAGTATTTGATATTTGGGGTATTGACTTTATGGGTCCATTTCCAAAATCTCATAATAATCTATATATACTCATAGCCATTGATTATGTATCTAAATGGGCGGAAGCACAAGCTCTCCCAACTAACGATGCACGAGTTGTAGTCAACTTTTTAAAACGTCTTTTTGCAAGGTTTGGAACACCGAAAGCTTTGATAAGTGATCGGGGTACTCATTTCTGTAATAATCAACTTGAGAAAGTTCTTAAAAGATATGGAGTAACTCATAAAATCTCCACCGCATATCATCCACAAACAAGTGGACAAGTTGAAAATACCAACCGAGCCTTAAAACGTATTCTAGAGAAAACCGTAGGATCAAATCCGAAGGAATGGTCCATTAAATTGGAGGATGCACTCTGGGCTTTTAGAACAGCCTACAAAACACCAATTGGAAGCACACCTTTTAAACTTGTTTATGGAAAAGCATGTCATCTTCCAGTAGAAATTGAACACAAAGCGTTTTGGGCTTTGAAGACATGTAATCTTGATTTACATGAAGCCGGACGTCTACGATTAAGTCAACTAAACGAATTAGAAGAATTAAGACATGAAGCATACGAAAATTCGTTAATCTATAAAGAAAGAACGAAGAAATGGCATGATAAAAGAATCAGAAGTTCAAAAGAATTTAAGGAAGGAGACAGAGTTCTTCTTTTCAATTCACGATTCAAGCTATTTCCTGGAAAATTGAAATCAAGATGGTCTGGACCATTCATAGTCAAAAGAGTTTTTCCATACGGAACGATAGAATTAATAAATTCAAATGGGATTGAATTTAAAGTTAATGGTCACAGAGTTAAACATTACATACATGGTCCGATGGAAGTCGACAACGAAGTTAATCACAATTTCGACACCACAGCTAACTAAGTGTGGGGAGAATCAAGTCTTTAAAGGATAATATGTATTTCTGTTAGAGTTAGATTGTCTGTTTTCGTGTAGTTCTCGAAAATGGAACCCGAATGGTCTTTCCCTAGCAGACCCTAAAGAACTAGTCTTCTCCCCCCATTCTGAATTTTTAATTTTTTTTAGGTTTTTACGAAATGAAGACTGCCTGTGAACTAAACCATGGTCTAATGCTACACGCTTTGATCACTAAACGTAATAATGACATACTACCGAGTGAACTAGTATCAGTAATCAGAGAAAGAATGGACGGAGTTAGAAAAGAATCCAGATGCGAAGATAATAAGTTAAAATTTGGTAAAGGAAAATCAAAATCCGCAGCAAAAAGAAGAGCACGACACCTAGAAAAATGTCACAAATGCGGAAAATGGTCACATGGAGGTAAATGTTCAAATAATCAAACCTATTCAAACACCGAATTTGTTACTTTATGCAGAGACGGACCGTTCATATGTTTAGATGAAAAGACACTAAATGCTCGAGGTTACGCCTATGTAGCTATGGAAAACCAATTAAACCGACTATCTTATGAATGGGATAGATCATATAACTAAGAAATCTATTTCACAGGTATGTTTGTACAGTTTTTATTTTTTTTTATTTTTAACCTTTTGATAATAAACGCTAATTTGTTCGCTATAAAGTATTAAATTGGTATTGAATAAAATTAGGTTTGGCGACCGAAATTATTGATATCATTCAAAAATTTATTACATCACTGCGAAATTTAACGTTTATTCTTAAGGTATAAATATCTTTAATCAATCAACCCAAAATATTTCAAAAATTCGTCATGAGTTAAATTAGGTCTTGGAACCGAAATTACTTTACCGAAAAGAGGGGCGCATATTTTTGATAATATTTGATTGATTAAAGTGGGATAAAAAGCCAAAAAGATTTTTAATTTTATTTTTACCATGTTTTTAAAATTAATATTTAAATCTTAAATTAATATTGTAAACTTTGTAAAAACAATATTTTTAAAAATGTAAATATTTGAAAAATTAATATAAGTTTGGTGTGAATTTATAATGTGAATTTTTAAAATTAAGTTTGGTGTGAATTTTTAATTTTTAAAATATGAATTTTTAATTTTATGCATTTCAAATTTTAAGTTTGGTGTGAATTTTTAATATTAATTTTGAATTTTATATTTAAGTTGTGTGAATTTAAAAACAAAAATTTACTTTAACTCATTAAGTTAAAAATATGATTTTTAAAATTCTTCGTAAGTTGAAGACTAGGTCTTTGAACCGAAATTGCTTTACCCGAGGAAGGGACGAGAACTTTTATTATCATTATTTTTAATCTTATTGAATTAAAGTATACCAAAGACATTAAAAAAACCAAAAATCTTTACTTTCAAAAACCGCGCTTTGATTTTTCAAATTTTAAAATTTTGTCGAGGGACAGACTAGGACAACGATCCGAAACGCCCTCGCTCCTAAAGAAAAACAAAATTTTTAAAATTTAATTAATTATAAGTTTTATAAAGCATAAGGTTTTATAAAAAAAAAAAAAAAGCTGAAAACACTGTAGCCGGCACCCCATGCGATCGCATGGGTTTTACACTTCAACTCCATGCGATCGCATGGAGCTGAAATCCAGGCCAGAAACAAATACAGCAGCGAGTTCTGCTCTTCACCACAACACACACACATTCACGAACCAACTCCAAAAATTCACCAATTTTCGCCATTTTTCCACCGTAATTCGTCATTTTTCTTGCTCTAATCATGCCTAGATTCTCATTCTTCAGCAAATTGGTAAAAATTACACCCCTAAACTCTATAAATTCCTAGTTTTTGTGATAATTACCAATTTTTTACCTAATGCAATTTTGTTAATTTCTAGTGTAATTAGTGTTAAATTATTAGTATTTTATGCATGTATAACCTAGATTGATGCTATTTAACATGATTTGAAGCCAAAAACTTCAAAAATTTTAGAAATCTAGGGTTTGTGTTCTTGAGAAATTTGGGGCTTTTTGATATAAACAGGTTATGGCCGATTTTGTCATGAATTATTGCTAAATTGAGTAGTGTAACATGTTTAGATAGTTAAATGATCCAAACAATGATCCTAAACATGATTTTTGGAGATTAAAGTGGACTTTTTAAGTCCAAAATTCATGAACTTGATTAATTTGATATATTTGCCATTTGAGACTTGTTTAATTATTAATAATGAATATTTTGACATGTTATTTGAGTTAAATGCTTATGAATTTTGTATACATTTTCATATGTGCTTATTTGAAAAGTGTAGAATTGTGAAAAATTGTGAAAATGTGTATAAGTTTAATTTTGATTTAACATGTTATAGTGATTGTTTTAAGTTGTTATTTTGCTAACACTAATGCATATTTGGATGCACAAATTTTGTGTTTAATGTGTTTTACAGAGAGCCGATACTGGAGGTTCAGGAGCATCATCATCTAGACGACCAGCACCAGCACCAGAACCAGAACCAGAAATGCAACACGAACAAGAACCACAACAGGAACAACAACAGCCTGATCAGCACATACCTTATTATGATCCGGTACAGTTTGTTGATGAATTCATAGTATTCCCAATGAGGCCGCCAGTAGAATTCCCAACGATTCCTGAGCACACTCTACATCCTAATCTGAGATTTGATAGAAGATGGAGAGATTACGAGACATATCAAAGGAACAAATTCAAATTGGTAACAAAAAATGTAGAGGTGCCAAGGGTAATTGATTGGGCCCCTTTGGAAACGGTCCATCTAGCTGACCGTGTTAGACAGCTTTTAGTTCAAAGGTATGGCAGTTCTTCTTTTACAGATTGGGAACGTCTTTTCACCATTCGTAGACCTGTATATAAGGAATGGTGTGCTGAGTTGATAAGTACTGTATCACTTGATACAAATATAGTTAGAATAGATGATAGAAGATTTCTTAGGTTTATCCTTGGTGGTAGGATGTACAGAATGTCCATGCTGGACATGGCCAGGGCCTTACAGATATATACTCCTGGTGAGTTGCTATTACCCGATTGTACAAACTTGATTCATTATGGTGAACGGGTAGATAGTAACTTTGACGCTGACGCCATTTGGAGGCGTATGTCACATTTTGATGTTTTTACACGAGCAGGAGGACACTCCTATACACATATTGACAGAGCCGAGCTTCGTATTATTCATAGATTTTTGGCTAACTCGATTACACAAAGAGGTCATAATAAAGAAAAAATTAACTTATATGATTTATTCTACCTAAAGTGTATTCGGGATCCTAGAAGCTTTGTCAATATCCCTTACTGTGTTGCTTTTTATTTATCTAAAATGGTAGTGGGAATGCAGGACGGGAGTATAATAGGAGGAGGTATTTTTGTTACTCTCATTGGAGAGTATTTAGGTGTTGATAGGAACCAAGGGGGTCCATTACAGATTTGTAGAGAACAGGTTGAGCCCTTAGGATTGAAAGTTTATGTGGGTGCTAAGGTATTGAAAAGTAGACGTAACCAGGCAGTACCCTATGAGGGATCTCATCCTCAGGTAGAGAGAGGCTCAGACGAGGAAATGGAGGAGGCGGAAGACATTAGGGATGTCTTTCGAGATGCTATTCTTGACGTCCACGTTCGTATAGATGAGGAAGCAATGACGAACGCGGCCAGACATAGTATGTATGAGCAGTGGAACTCCGAGCGAGTATACGAGGATTATAGGCGACGCCAACACGATAGCTGGTTAGTTCATCAGCACCAAATCATGAGCCAGCTATCATATCAGATACCAAATAACTATGTACCTACTCGACCTGCTCATTTTCCGCCACATAGCCCCGATATCCTACCACCCTTTAACCGGTATGACTATGACCAAGCCTATCAGAACACCTATAACCAACAATGGAACCCACCCGATGAGATGAACTAGAACCCCTATCCAGACTGATTTAGTTCCATTTGGTTATTTTTATGATTTTTATGTTTTTATCTTTTGACTTTTTCATGTTTAAACTTATGTTATTGGATATATTTGTGTAATTTTTATTATTATTGTGTACTAATATTTCATATTTAGAATTTGAAAGTGGGATATTAAGTCCCATTTCAAATTGCCATGCATGATTATATTTGTATGTATGTATACTGTCGATTGTACAAAACAGGATAAAACAGCGCATTTTCAAAGACTGGCATTAAGTTCAGCAAAATCTACTAATTTTGACGACAAGATGACAAATAAATGTGATGTAACAACAGACGAAATGAACAAATGATATGCACCATTTATCATTCAGCAAACAAACGCCAATATGTTTGGAAACTTTGGTAAAATTTAATCATTTCTACGCTAATCACCCTCAATAATTTAAATTGTACTGATTTCTTGCAAATGAGGGCATTGCAAGATATTAAGTGTGGGAAGGGGTTAAATTCTTTCGGATTTTTAAAAATTTTTATCTTTATACACTTGGTTACCATTAAAAATACTAGTAACGTAGTAGTTGTATTAGAATCTAGTGCTCTCTAATAAAGAACAGCCCTAGTCTTATATACTGACTACCCAATTCTAGTAAAATTTTTCAAAATTTTCAATTAAATGAACTCAAAATCATGTTTATACATATTTATGAACGATAAAACTAGGTGTTAACACCGAAATTATTGTAACCTCGGAAAGGACATAAATTGAGAAACAAACCAAAATGTTAAAATTCATTCAAAATGGAATAGAGGACGATAAAAAGGAAAATAAAAGCCAAGTGTGGGAAAATTTACCAAGTTATCTTAAACGTATGTCACATATATCTGTGACAAATAACTGAAAATACTTTTGCTTTGAACTAAACTAAACTGTTTTACCCGATGAAAGAAAAGAAAAGATGGATCTACACGATGAATCAATTCCATCATTAAAAGGAAGTAAAGTCTTCCGAAAAAGACACGCGCTTCTTGATTTAGGTCAAGAAGTTGTCGTCCAGACCAGCTGTAGGTTGACGAAAAATCTAGAAAAGTCATCACTAAAATCAGCAGGAAATCCACGGACCTCAGCATTAAACAGGGTCGCCAAGTGGTCAGATTTATCCTAACCATGAGAAGGATTTATCTCGTAAAATGGGGGGGCACCGTGCAAATTAGCTGGATAAGACTAATGAATCAGATCCCCAGAAAGGATAATCTCCTTAAAGATTAAAAATCAGCTTTTAAGCCTGATATTACTCAATCCTAGAGATTGACCTTAAAGATTGAGAATTCAAACTCATGGAATTCAATGATATCTAAACTCGAGCTTGAACGAGAAAATATTTTGATCAAAATTACAAACCGATTTGTTTTCTGAAAACCCTATTTTCAATGCGTTCATTACCATTGAACGTAAAATCCTAGGAATTCACCTGGAATTCATTAGGTCACCTGAACCAAATCGGGTGTCAACCGTAAGAACGGTGGTTGCATAGCATGGTCAAAGACAGGACCTTGTGCCAGACCGAAAAATCATAAGGGTGAGCTTTACTATTGCTCCTACCAAGGATAGTAATTGCGTCCAACACGTTATAGACCATAATTAAAAGCATGTCAGGGGACATTGCCTTAACAGTTGCTTATTCAACGCTTTCCTTTACAACCGGACGGTAGTTTACCGAAAGGTAATATACGGGACAAGTAAACTGGACGTGTTGCTTTCCTAATACAAGGTTAGCAAGTGGGTGACACAAAACCGCAAGTTTTGAGCTAAAATTTTCAAATCTGAAACCCACCAAACCCACAAAAATATTTTGCAAACACCGGTGAAGGGTTAATCCGGAAAACTTATCTAGGGTAAAAACTAGATTTAATTTTCAAAAGATCAAATGTTTTCATAAAGATCTAATTTCCTTAATGGATCTAAATTTTTATAGTCATGTGGGACTGTAAACCATATCGTTACTACCATTGTTTATACCGCCGTATAGAAATCACTGATGTACAAAGTGTGAAGAATAAAGAAGTGATTCTAGTATTTCAAGACGATATTGCTTGAGGATAAGCAACGCTCAAGTGTGGGAATATTTGATAATGCTAAAAACGAACATATATTTCATAGCATTATTCCTCAAGAAAGACAAGCTTTTAGTTGCAATTGTTCTATTTACAAGTGATATTCGTTTAAATAATAAAAGGTGAAGACAAAAGACAGATTCGACGAATTGAAGACGCAAACGACCAAAAAGCTCAAAAGTACAAAATACAATCAAAGAGGTTCCAATTATTGATAAGAAACATCTCAAAATTACAAGAGTACAAGATTCAAAACATAAAGTACAAGATATTAAATTGTACGCAAGTACGTTTGAAAATCCGGAACCGGGACCAGAGTCAACTCTCAACGCTCGATGCAACGGACTAAAAATTACAAGTCAACTATGCACATAAATATAATATAATATTTAAATAATTCTTATAATTATTTAATATATTATATTATTTATAAAACCGTCGGCAGAAGAAAACAACCAAATATGAGCCTCCCCAGCTGGCCATACGATCGCATGGCCTGGAAGGCATAAATCCATGCGATCGCATGAGCCCCAGTTCCAGCCCACATGCCTATAAAAATCGAGCTTTGGTGCACCACAAAATCATCTATCTTTCTCTTTTCTCCATTCATACGATATATTTATATTTATAATTTATATTTTAATTTTAATTTTAATTATAATTCTAATAATAAGGGTATGTTAGCGAATGTTGTAAGGGTGTAAGTCGAAATTCTGTCCGTGTAACGCTACGCTATTTTTAATCATTGTAAGTTATGTTCAACCTTTTTACATTAATGTCTCGTAGCTAAGTTATTATTATGCTTATTTAATCCGAAGTAATCATAATGTTGGGCTAATTACTAAAATTGGGTAATTGGGCTTTGTATCATAATTGGGGTTTGGACAAAAGAACGACACTTGTGGAAATTAGACTATGGGCTATTAATGGGCTTTATATTTGTTTAACTAAATGATAGTTTGTTAATGTTAATATAAAGATTTACAATTGGGCGTCCCTATAAATTGCCATATACACTCGATCGGACACGATAGGCGGGGTATTTATATGTACGAATAATCGTTCATTTAACCGGACACGGGAATGGATTAATAGCCACTAGAATAATTAAAACAGGGGTGAAATTATGTACAAGGACACTTGGTATAATTGATAACAAAATATTAAAATTTTGGGTTACACTCAGTCGACATCCTAGTGTAATTATTAAACAAAGTATTAAAATCTTGTTACAGTTTAAGTCCCCGATTAGTTGGAATATTTAACTTCGGGTATAAGGATAATTTGACGAGGACACTCGCACTTTATATTTATGACTGATGGACTGTTATGGACAAAAACCAGACGGACATATTAAATAATCCAGGACAAAGGACAATTAACCCATGGGCATAAAACTAAAATCAACACGTCAAACATCATGATTACGGAAGTTTAAATAAGCATAATTCTTTTATTTCATATTTAATTTCCTTTATTTTATATTTAATTGCACTTCTAATTATCGCATTTTTATTGTTATTGTATTTAATTGCACTTTTAATTATCGTACTTTTTAATTATCGCAAGTTTATTTTATCGCACTTTTATTATTCGCAATTTCATTATCGTTATTTACTTTATGCTTTAATTTAATTCTTGTATTTATTTTTAATATTTTACATTTGGTTTTAACTGCGACTAAAGTTTTAAAATCGACAAACCGGTCATTAAACGGTAAAAACCCCCAATTAATAATAATAATATTACTTATATATATATATATATATATTTGTATTTTTTTAAAAGTAAACTAATATAGCGTTAAGCTTTGTTTAAAAAGATTCCCTGTGGAACGAACCGGACTTACTAAAACTACACTACTGTACGATTAGGTACACTGCCTATAAGTGTTGTAGCAAGGTTTAAGTATATCCATTCTATAAATAAATAAATATCTTGTGTAAAATTGTATCGTATTTAATAGTATTTTCTGTAAAAATATAAGCTATTTTATATACTACTCTGCCAAAACATCATATATATAATACTTTTGACCCCATATAAGTAGTGCCTCCAAGTTTTTAATGCAAAAACAACCGCGCCTAATTCCAAATCATGCGTCGTATAATTCTGCTCGTGAATCTTCAATTGTCTAGACGCATAAGCAATTACTTTCATTCGTTGCATTAATACACAACCGAGACCTTGCTTTGAGGCGTCACAATATATCACAAAATCATCATTCCCTTCAGGTAATGACAATATAGGTGCCGTAGTTAACTTTTTCTTCAACAATTGAAACGCTTTTTCTTGTTCATCCTTCCATTCAAATTTCCTCCCTTTATGCGTTAATGCAGTCAAGGGTTTTGTTATTTTGGAAAAATCTTGGAGGAATCTCCTGTAATAACCAGCTAGCCCTAAAAATTGGCATATGTGTTTCGGAGTTTTCGGGGTTTCCCACTTTTCAACGGTTTCAATCTTTGCTGGATCCACCTGAATACCTTCTTTGTTCACTATATGACCTAGGAATTGAACTTCTTCCAACCAAAATGCACACTTTGAAAACTTAGCGTACAGTTTTTCTTTTCTCAGCAACTCTAGCACTTTTCTCAAATGTTCTTCGTGCTCTTGATCATTCTTCGAGTAAATAAGTATGTCATCGATTAAAACAATGACAAACTTGTCAAGATATGGCCCACATTCTCAGTTCATGAGGTCCATGAACACAGCTGGTGCATTAGTCAATCCAAACGGCATAACCATAAACTCGTAATGACCGTAATGCGTCCTAAAAGCAGTCTTTAGAATATCATCCTCCTTCATCCGCATTTGATGATATCCAGAACGTAAATCGATCTTCGAATAAATAGACGAGCCTTGTAGTTAATCAAATAAGTCGTCGATTCTCGGTAGTAGGTAGCGGTTCTTGATGGTAAGTTTGTTCAACTCTCGGTAGTCGATATAAAACCTGAATGTACGATCTTTATTCTTGACAAACAAAACAGGAGCTCTCCATGGTGATGTGCTTGGTCGAATGAAACCACGCTCTAAAAGTTCCTGTAACTGACTTTGTAATTCTTTCATTTCGCTGGGTGCGAGTCTGTATGGAGCACGAGCTATTGGTGCAACTCCTGGTACAAGGTCTATTTGAAATTCAACGGATCGATGTGGGGGTAATCCCAGTAATTCTTTCTTAAAATACATCGGGAAATTCTTTTGCGACGGGAACATCACTGATGTTCTTTTCTTCAGGTTTAACTTCCTCGATGTGTGCTAGAATGACGTAAAAACTTTTTCTTATTAGTTTTTGCGCCTTCGAACTACTAATAAGATTTAACTTCGCGTTGTTTTTTTCTCTGTACACCATTAAAGGTTTTCCTTTTTCACGCATAATGCGAATCGCATTTTTGTAACAAACGACCTCTGCTCTTACCTTCTTTAACCAGTCCATGCAAATTATTACATCAAAACTCCCTAACTCCACTGGTATTAAATCAATCTTAAATGTTTCATCACCCAGTTTAATTTCTCTATCCCGACATATATTATCTGCTAAAATTAATTTACCATTTGCTAATTCGAGTAAAAAATTTATTATCCAAAGGCGTCAATGGGCAACTTAATTTAGCACAAAATTCTCTACTCATATAGCTTCTATCCGCACCCGAATCAAAAAAAATATAAGCAGATTTATCGTCAATAAGAAATGTACCCGTAACAAGCTCTGGGTCTTCCTGTGCTTCTGCTGCATTAATATTGAAAACTCTTCCACGGCCCTGCCCATTAGTATTCCCCTTATTCGGGAAATTTTTAATAATGTGGCGTGGTTTTCCACATTTATAACAAACAGCGTTGGTATTACTTGCTTCGACACTATTCGTTCCGGCATTACTTGTTCTGACACTATTTGTTCCTTTAGTTCTGTTAAACTTTGGTCCGTAGACCACACACTTTGTCACGATATGACCATTTCTTTTACACCTGTTGCAAAATGTCGTGCAAACCCCCTGATGATTTTCTTCACACCTATGACATGGCTGTTTTTGGTTTTTGTTGCCGTTGTTGTTATTGAGGTTTTTGTTGGGATTATTATTGTTGTTGAAACGGTTGTTGTAGTTGTTGGGATGTTTGTTGTAGTTATTGTTAGGATTGCGGTTATTGTTGAGATTGTTGTTGCGGTTGTTGGGATAGTTGTTGCGATTGTGGTTGTAATTGTTATTGTTGTTGTACTGGTGACTCTTGTCACCGTTTTCCTCCCACTTCCTCTTGAGTTGTTTCGTGTTAGCTTCTTCAGCCGCCTGCTCTTTAATTCTTCCCTCAATCTAATTTATGAGTTTATGAGCCATTCGACTTGCCTTTTGTATGGAAGCGGGCTCGTGTGAACTCACATCTTCTTGAATCCTTACTGGTAACCCTTTTACAAACGCGTCGATCTTCTCTTCTTCATTTTCGAATGCTCCCGGACACAATAGGCACAACTCTGTCAATCGTCGTTCATATGTGGTAATATCAAACCCTCATTTTCGTAACTCTCTAAGCTCTACCTTAAGCTTATTGACTTCTTTTCTAGGACGGTACTGCCCGTTCATCAATTGCTTGAATGCCTTCCACGGTAGTGCGTAAGCAGCATTTTGTCCTACCTGTTCAAGATAGGTGTTCCACCACATTAACGCAGTACCTGTGAAGGTATGCGTAGCGTACTTAACTTTGTCCTCTTCAGTACACTTACTTATGGCAAACACCGATTCGACTTTCTCGGTTCACCGTTTCAATCCAATTGGTCCTTCGATTCCATCAAATTCCAAAGGTTTGCAGGCAGTGAATTCTTTGTAGGAGCATCCTACACGATTTCTTGCACCATTAGCTGCATTGCTAGATTCAGAGTTATTGTTGGTATGTAGCGCAGCCTGTACTGCGGCTATGTTTGCAGCAAGAAAGGTACGAAATTCCTCTTCGCTCATATTCATGGTGTGTCGAGTAGTCGGTGCCATTTCCTTCAAAATAGCCAACTAAATCGAGTTAATCATACAGAATATTAAGAGTAGTCAATAGTATTTGGTAGCATAATATGAACTCATTTATAAAAGCTTTTTCTTCATATTAGCGTTTTATAAGTTTAAATTCGGGTACTACCTACCCGTTAAGTTCATACTTAGTAGCTAATATATAATTCAACTACTACAATTCCATATGAAAAACTGATTATAATAATATATCACATACAAATATTCTTCAAACTTACAACTTCGCTATATTACATGTAACATGAAATATAGTACACTTTGATACATGATAGTTTTTGAAGATATATCTAGTTAATACGCAAGTTGTTCAGCAAAGAAAATAAAGACACGAATTCATAAGTCCAGAAACAAGTCATGCATTCTGGTTTTACTAAGATGACTTCCCATCCTTGGTCTTGTGGAAAATAACCGTTATGACCATTGGCTAGGCAGCATGTTGTAATGTCGTCAAAAGGATGAGGGTTTCGTAATGTCCAACAGCCCTGTAATAATCTAAAAACCTTTTTTCTCACCCCAACTACTGAATCCATCACTTGTGGGAAGGTTTTATTTAAAAGCTGCAATCCGATGTTTTTTTTCTCACTTTGGTAAGAAGCAAACATCACTAACTCGTAAGCATAACATGCTTCTTTATGTTGCATGTTAGAAGCTCTTTCTAATTCACGAAATCCTATGTTGGGATATGTTGAGTCAAAATAGGTTCTTAACCTGTGGCGTAAAATTGCATTTGGTTCCCTGCATTTAACGCTTTAAAGAAAACACGGCGTAACTTACGGTCTCCCCAATGTGATATACCCCACCTATCAAAGGAAAGCCTTTTATAAACTAAGGCATTTCTGAAAAGTCTTTCAAATGTTTGACAAGTTAATTTTGCCATAATTAATTGTGCTGTTGAATTCTGACCGACTCTAGACAAGATTTCCTCAATCATATCCTCTGGTAGATCTTCTAAAATATTCAGTTGTCTACCCTTAACATCTATTTTGTTTTTATACTGTAAAATAGACAAGGATTAGATTCGTAAAAGATAATTAACAAACAATACAAGTAATTTTTACATAGAACATAGAAGTATAAGCACACTACAATACATATAATACACAACATGATTACAACCCTCTAATTTGAATCACTGGTTTCTTCTTTTTCGGACTTGGTTCGTTTTCCTAATTTTCTAGGAATATATGGTGTTCCTCTAATACGAGCCGTCATTTTCCATAATGGTTTAGAAAAACCTGGTGGTTTAGAGGTTCCCGGGTCATTGTTACATTTTAGGAAATATGGATGTTGTCGATACATATAAAGTTCATCAAGGTTGGTAGGAAATGTGTTTAGTTGATTTTAAAAGTCAAGTTAGAAGGATTAACTTTTGTTTGCGAACAAGTTTAGAATTAACTAAACTATGTTCTAGTGATTTCAAGTTTAAACCTTCGAATAAGATAGCTTTATATGTATGAATCGAATGATGTTATGAACATCATTACTATCTCAAGTTTTGTGGATAAACCTACTGGAAAAGAGACAAATGGATCTAGCTTCAAAGGATCCTTGGATGGCTTGAAAGTTCTTGAAGCAGAATCATGACACGAAAACAAGTTCAAGTAAGATTTCCACTCGAAATAAGATTGTTATAGTTATAGAAATTGAATCAAAGTTTGAATATGAGTATTACCTTATATTAGAAAGATATCTTACTGTAAATAAGAAAGATTTCTTGAGGTTGGATAATCACTTTACAAGATTGGAAGTAAGCTAGCAAACTTGGAAGTATTCTTGATTTTATGAAACTAGAACTTATATAATTTATGAAGAACACTTAGAACTTGAAGATAGAACTTGAGAGAGATCAATTAGATGAATAAAATTGAAGAATGAAAGTGTTTGTAGGTGTTTTTGGTCGTTGGTATATGGATTAGATATAAAGGATGTGTAATTTTGTTTACATGTAAATAAGTCATGAATGATTACTAATATTTTTGTAATTTTATGAGATATTTCATGCTAGTTGCCAAATGATGGTTCCCACATGTGTTAGGTGACTCACATGGGCTGCTAAGAGCTGATCATTGGAGTGTATATACCAATATTACATACATCTAAAAGTTGTGTATTGTACGAGTATGAATACAGGTGCATACGAGTAGAATTGTTGATGAAACTGAACGAGGATGTAATTGTATGCATTTTTGTTAAGTAGAAGTATTTTGATAAGTGTCTTGAAGTCTTTCAAAAGTGTATGAATACATATTAAAACACTACATGTATATACCTTTTAACTAAGTCGTTAAGTCATCGTTAGTCGTTACATGTAAATATTGTTTTGAAACCTTTAGGTTAACGATCTTGTTAAATGTTGTTAACACATTGTTTATTATATCTAAAGAGATGTTAAATTATTACATTGTTAATACACTTAATGATATATTTACTTATCATTTAACATAATTAACCAAGTGTATCAATATCTTAATATGATTCATATGTACTTAGTAAGACGTTGTTATAACGATAATCATTATATATATCGTTTTCGTGTTTCTTAATTCAATAGTCTCATTTTTATGTATATAACTCATTGTTAAAATACCTAATGAGATACTTACTTATCATAATATCATGTTAACTATATATATAACCATATATATGTCATCATATAGTTTTTACAAGTTTTTAACATTCGTGAATCACCGGTCAACTTGGGTGGTTAATTGTCTATATGAAACCTATTTCAATTAATCAAGTCTTAACAAGTTTGATTGCTTAACATGTTGGAAATACTTAATCATGTAAATAACAATTTCATTTAATATATATAAACATGGAAAATTTTGGGTCACTACACCTAATACATTAAGTACACTTTAAATACACATACTAGTTGGACTGGACACCAACGTTTAACACTTGAGCATTTAATGACCTAATGCATTAAATGACTCTCATCCACCAAAACCGCCCATTAATGGCCATGACTCATCATAAATCACTAAAAGCTAGTGATTTGAGCCTACTAACACCAACTAACACAATTTATGGGTATTTCATACCCATCTCATCCAACTAGGTCAACAATCACCCATTTGACCCATTTTAATACTTAGACTTACAATTTTAGTCAAACATGACCCATTAATAAGTCTTTCATCATTTTACAAGTATATTAGTGACTAACAACACAATTAACACTTACATAATCCTAATTACATGACTAAACCCTATATTAACTCCATTTGGGTTTCCTTACATCAAATTAACCCAAATTCACCCATTAAATCCCCAAATGGGTCTTACAAGTCTCAAATGGCCAACACTATCCACTCGTAGCTAAGAACGAGGAGAACAACTTTACTTCTTGCTCCCAAGATCAAATCTCAAATCTTCACTCTCAAATCTCACTTTGAAATTAAATGGGTTTTTATGTTTTGAGAGGAAATAGAGAAAGAAAATGGAAAAGAAATGAATAACAATGGATAAGTGGTTGATATTTAATGCCCCCATCAGATCTACACGCGAAAAGACAAAATTACCCTCGAACTACTCTTTTTAAAACTGAAAATCGGATTAGTTGGCCCAGCGGGTCGCGTCGCGACACCCAAATGCCGCGGCACGGCATTACACCTTTTTCTGAACTGTTTTTGCCTCCTCCTGATTTTGGTTTATGTAGATCATCGCGGCGCGACCAGCCCCCTCGCGGCGCGACATTTGCCTAAGGCTGACCAGTTTCGACAACATTAACCCAACAATTAATTATTTGACTTTTCGTTCTCGATTCCTATATACGCCTAAACTTCATCTTTAAGTATCACATGACTTAACACCATCAAAATGAAATGTCCCGTTCATATTGATTATAAACGTTCCATATTAATTGATTTCGTCGCGAGGTTTTGACCTCTATATGAGACGTTTTTCAAAGACTGCATTCATTTTTAAAACAACCATAACCTTTATTTTATCTATAAAGTTTTAAAAAGCATTACGTAGATTATCATTAAAATATACCATTTACACATGACCATTACATAATGGTTTACAATAAGAATATATTACATCAAAAATAAGTTTCTTGAATGCAGTTTTTACATAATATCATACAAGCATGGACTCCATATCTTGTCCTTATTTTAGTATGTGTGACAACCCGGAAATTTCCAATAAAATTTAAACTTTATCTTTATATTATTCCGACACGATAAACAAAGTTTGTTAAGTTAAATCTCAAGAATTTTAAACTGTGTTCATACATTCATTATAACCTCGACCAAATTCTGACGATTCATGAACCGTTATATATAAATAGATATGTATATATATGTATATACATACATATATATATATATATATATATATATATATATATATATATATATATATATATATATATATATATATATATATATATATATATATATATATATATTATAACTTGAGAATATTAATAAAGTATTAAACGTATATTACTTTACACGAACGTATTTGTTTCAATATGTTTATCGATGGAATTAGAAGATAATATCAAATGATTGATTTATCAGATACATTGTGATATGATTACGGGTCGATGTTATGAGGTCCACTGTGATTTAAGAAATCTATTCTTTTTGACAACATTCGGAAAATGGTAAAGTGATTTATAAGTAAGAACGTGGAGTGTAAATAACTTAGCTGTTGGATATCGACAAGTTAAGTAACTCGACATTTTTCATACGTTTATTTAACCTTTGGACTTTATCCCATGCTTCACCAACAGACCGTAATTTAAAAACTTGAAACCTATTATGAATATATATGATTCTACTTTTCTAAAACGTTTTATTATATAACGATTTCCATTATTTTAACCTTTTAACAAAATGATTCTTAAATATATTTAGTTTTGGTAAACAAAATTATCATATTTATTTGATTTATTTTCAAACGTACAAAAATGTTTTTAGTTTAAAAAGAACTTTATTATTAAAACGTATATAACTTTTATAAATATCTAGAACCACTTTTGACAACTCATTACTTAACCAGTATGATAAAGATAACGATATTTATATTTTATTTTATTAAATATAAATAATGATTTAAATTAATTTTATATATATTTATAGCGTATTATACGTACATAGTTTTATACTTTTACTATACTTTAACTTTACCTTTACTTTACTTTTACTTTACTTTAACTTTAATAATTTACTTTAATAATTCATACATTAATAATTCACTTTAATAATTCATACTTTAATAATCCACTTTAATAATTCATACTTTAATAATTCACTTTAATAATTCATACTTTAATAATTCACTTTAATAATTCAAAAATCTATTATAAATAGAATTCAATAGGTTTCATTATTTCATAGAAACTTGAAATATATTTCTCTAAACTCTCTCAATTGACTTACATATATATATTTACTCAGTATTATTTCAAGATATTATTAGTATACATAAAATACTACGACGAGGTCATGAGCGTATTATTTCAAAATGGATTTTTCGAGCGGGATAGAGCTAAGGAAAACATGGGTTATAGCTATGGAGGTGATGGGTATGGTTCATGGGTATGCTTGTGAGGTCAATCTAGTGTTTATCGTCTCCATTGCGTCTACGTACCTTTCCTGCAATATTGAATCTCAATATTGATACGTGAGTACTCGTAAATTATTTTTACATATTAATAGTGTATCCCTGACTAGTGCTCGAGAATATAGGATTATGCATGCTTGTACTTTTGATATTGCCCTTAGATAGGTTATGTTGAATACTGAATTAGTTACACTTGCGGTTGAGATAAGGTATAAGATATGCATGTCCTTGGAAGGCTAGCGAAAAATTGAGAACTTTTCATTTAGATATCGAATGGGTTCGATGAACGGATTAGAAGTTATAGTCAATTGAATTTTTATAAAAGTGATTATTATTATCGTCGTTATTACCGTCGTTCTAGTTTTATCTTATTATTATCATTATTAATAAATGGAATTATCATTAAAAATTGTTATTTTTATTATTATTACTATTGTTATCATCGTTAAAGTTATAATTAGTATTATTATTATTATTATTATTATTATTATTACTATTATCTTATTATTATTATTATTATTATTATTATTATTATTATTATTATTATTATTATTATTATTATTATTATTATTATTATTATTATTATTATTATTATTATTATTATCATTATTAATATATATATCACTATTTAAAAATGGTTATTGTTATTGTTATTATTATTATTATTATCATTAAAATAGTTATTAGTATTATTAATAATATCATAGTAATTATCATTATTAGTATTATTGTAATTAAAACTAATATTAGTAACACCTAATTCTTTTTAGTACTATTATTATTAGTATTATGAACACAACATAAAAGACGATTAAAAGCTATTAAACAAAACGATTAGGAAATAATGAGTATGAGTATCATTATAAAATTAAAATATTATAAGATATTGATCTAGATAATATTATCATTCTAATTATTTTTATCATTACTATTATTATTAAAAGTATCGTTAGTATTAAAACTATCATTTTAACAAAAAATATCATTTTAATAGAAATGTCATTGTTATTATAAAATATCATTATTATTATCATTTTAAATAGAATTATTATTTTAAAGTTAATATTAAAAAGTATCGTAAATATTAAAGTTATCATAATTAGAATTATCGTTTTATTATAATATCATTATTAGTAAATATAAATATTGATATTTTTATTAAAAGAATAATAATTTTTATTATTGCAAAATAATACAACTTTTACTTATTATTATTATCAATGTTATTTTATCAAATAAATATGTAATACAAATAATATAATTACCTTAATAAAACCTATCATAATATTTTTTTAAATTAACTTTATAAATTTTATTACTTAAGATATATAAAAGTATATTTTTATATAAAATTTTATTTATTAATAAATGAATTATATTATTTACTCTATTAAATCTTTTAAAAATATTTAAAAATATAAAACGACGATATTTAAACTATATAATAATCATGTATAAATTTTGGAAATCATTTTGAGTCAAATTAACTTTTGTTGACCTTTGCATATTAGTCTCGAGCATTAGGATTGTGGTACACTATGACTTGACCTAATTTGCTAGACAAATATTGACCAGCACATATATATACATAATTAATTTAGGTTCGTGAATCCGAGGCCAACCTTGCACTTGTTCAATGACGTTATATGTATTTTTACTACGAAATACAGTATGGTGAGTTTCATTGGCCTTTTTACCCTTTATATTATTGGGCTGAGAATACATGCGCAATTTTTATAAATGATTTACAAAATAGGCACAAGTACGTGAAACTACATTCTATGATTGAATTATCGAAATCGAATATGCCCCTTTTTATTAAGTCTGGTAATCTAAGAATTAGGGAACAGGCACCCTAATTGACGCGAATCCTAAAGATAGATCTATTGGGCCTAACAAACCCCATCCAAAGTACCGGATGCTTTAGTACTTCGAAATTTATATCATGTCTGAAGGAGGATCCTGGAATGATGGGGATATTCTTATATGCATATTGTTAATGTCGGTTACCAGGTGTTCAATCCATATGAATGATTATTTTTGTCTCTATGCATGGGACGTATATTTATGAGAACTGGAAATGAAATTCTTGTGGTCTATTAAAATGATGGAAATGAATGATTATGATAAACTAATGAACTCACCAACCTTTTGGTTGACACTTTAAAGCATGTTTATTCTCAGGATTAAAAGAAATCTTCCGCTGTGCATTTGCTTGTTTTAAAGATATTACTTGGAGTACTTCATGGCATATTTCGAAGAACGTTGAATTCGAGTCATTGAGTTCATCAAAGATTACTATTAAGTTAGTTTATAATTGGATAGTGGATATTATGAAATGGTATGCATGCCTGTCAATTTTCGATGTAAAGAAAGTTTGTCTTTTAAAAACGAATGCAATGTTTGTAATATGTATCATATAGAGGTCAAATACCTCGCTATGTAATCAACTATTGTGAATCGTTTATAATGTATATGAACGGGTCCTTTCAGTTGGTATCAGAGCGGTGGTCTTAGCGAACCAGGTCTGCATTAGTGTGTCTAACTGATAAGTCGTTAGGATGCATTAGTGAGTCTGGACTTCGACCGTGTCTGCATGTCAAAAGTTTTGCTTATCATTTCTAGTCGGAAATCATCTGCTTATCATCCTTAGGAAATTACCTGCTTATCATTATTAGTCTAGACAAGTCTTGCTACATTAATTGCATGAGTAGTGTATAGACAAAATTCATATCTTAGCGTATCTACTAAATCATATCTTATCATATCTATTACTGTAAACTTTGCCTGACATATTCCATAAATTTCTCCGTAATCTACGAAATCTTTTGATCTATATACATATATGGATATCCTATGTAAATATAATACCACCCGATAGCCATAAAATCATTTTATATCGAAAAATCCTTTATCCAATCGTACGAAATGGAAGTTGTCATCTGTTCAAGTCACTCGGATTCTGAAATGGAATCTCACTCAAGCTCCGAAAGCAGTGTGACCGGAATGGATCAACCAATCTGTCATCATCTATTCTGGATGAATTGGGGATGGGTTGGTAGTCTCCTCAATCATTGGAGACAAGAAGAAGGCGATCCTTTCCATCCACCACATTGCCCTCTTGACGAAGAACCTGAAGCACTTACCGGCGAAACCTGTCCGAAACACCATTTTCTCTCTCATTTCCAGAGTATCTCGTCACGATTATATACTCCATCAAATTCTAGATTTTATTTATCCGCTCGTCCGAACCGACAATCACCCCGGTGTAATAGAAGAAGTCAACGAGCTTCACGCTCGGGTCGTGGCTTTGGAGAATATGGTGCAGAATTTACAAACACCAGCAGCAGCACCAGCAGCATAACCAGTACCACCATCATCAACGCCAACAGTACCATTACCACCTCCAACCACAACTGCGTCGTAAACCTCAACTTCATAATCTGTCCCACGAGCATCAACGTCATACGCACCATAGATATCAAGGAATACCAGCAACAATAACTGACGATGTATTAATTCATAACTTCATTGGAGAAACATTCCACGGAGATTATGTAATCTCTAAAGTCTTAGAGATTATCTAATCTAGCCCTAACCATAAATCAGTTAAGCGAACCAAAATGATAGAAGGAAGAGTAGAAACCCTGACAAAAATGGTGTGTGATTAACAAGCTAAACTTGTTTTACCAACAGCATCAACAGTACCGTCAGCGTCACCAGCATCGTCATTACAGTCAACATCAGAATCAACAACACCTATAACATCACAAACTCCGTCAGTTCAAGAATCTCTGTGGACATCATTACGAATCAATAACGCATATATTGTATCAAGGAGTTATGAAGAGTTAACTCATTCCCTCTGAAGAAATTATATGTATATTTTATATATACATATTTTGAAATAAAAATAAATCTTTCCGTGCTAAGCTATTGTGTGTGAATCTTAACTACTCGGTTAATTCATCTTACAAATATGCAATAATGTACGTCCTTCACCCGCAACTTAACCATCGTTAACTACAATCTCTGTCTCAATTCAACAAATTCCAATTCATAATAAATCAAGTATATATTTGATTTTACACTTTCATCATCGATGTAACCGAAACTTCTCAGATACCATCACTCGTACTTTGCGAAGTTCACAAGAATTTAACAAAAATCAACATCACGCCGAAACAAATAACGAAGTATTGATTCGTAATTTCAATATTATTGAAGAAATACTTATGTAATCTCTAAAGCCTTCAAGGGATTATTCAATTCTAGTTTCAACCGTAAATCGAATGAGTTTAATTTAGTATTAACTCATTAAAATTTATGTTATATCTGAGGAGAATATATACATATATATTTTCACAAAGACTGTAATAAAATTCTTATGTACAAAATATTAATTGTGAAATTTTTTAACGGGTAGGTAATACCCAAGAGATATATATATTCACAATTAATATGTTACATTCTTCGAATCTGATCAAGCAAATTATCAACTATACTTCCTACTTTCACAATAATATACATTCTTTCATAGAGATCAAAACAACCATACTCATTCAAACCCAATTACAAATTTTGATTTTGAAACCTCAGAATTCAATTCGAGATATAACCGGTATCATCACTTTTAGATTCCTACATCTTTCAAAGCTATACTTTGACTTCAAAACTGTGTTAGAACATCAAATGTATATTAACGATTACAATTTGTGTTCAAACCCTTCGAAAATATCTGAAGACACTTCAAATAATGAGCAATCGAGATGATGATCCAACCACATATTACCCACAGTTAGGTACTTAAAAAGCACTCGAAACCAAAGTCATAATTTCACACATATCTGTGTCAGATTCTTTGACATTTATTAGCAAAAATAACTTTGCAATTCCTTTTCAAAGTAGCCAGTTTTGTCACAGCTCCAGCAAGTCAACTTCGATTTTTCAGTCAGACTAACCTTATTATAACCTTGAGATATACACCATCGTTACCAGGGAACCTTTTACATCCCACCACATTATTAGCAGATGTACCAACAAGTTCATTACCCTTTGACTTTAACCTCTCCAAAAAGTCATTATAGTTATTCATTGAAACCCCACCATTTACTCATTCGCATCTTGTAACAAGAATTTCCATACGAATCATCGGGAATTAGCAATCATTAATTTGAAATCTCGCAGCATGTCTACGCCAACAGTTATATGTGTACGTACAACGTCTATCTCCTGGACTTACATTCTTTGAATGTGAAGTTTCTGAAAAACACCTTGAACTGCGAACTAGTTCTTGAAATGCTGACGAAGCAGCAACAACTGTAAACGATCTTAACAGTAAAAAGTTTGATGATAAAGAATAGTGTATTGGAAAAGCTCAGAAAAAGAGAAGTTTTGGAACTGGAAAACGGATTGAGCAAAGTATGAAAGAGGCTGTGGACAAATCACATGGGCGAAACATGCCTTCAAAGAATCTAAATGATTCAGTACCTGCTGAAGTCATTAAAGGAATACCTTGCTCTTGACTCTAAACCCCTGCGGACAATATTCTTCATCATCCTCTGATATTAGAAATTCTAAGATATCATCATATCTTTCATTATAAATATCCTCCATATTTCTGAAGATATTTTATTAATTATTCTTATCCGAAATCATTTACCTCTTCGCGCTATCTGTATTACATCATAAAAGAAACTATTTTAGTTTCTAAATTCTGAAACATTCGAGTTTAAAATAGGAATATTTTTTTTTTTGAAGTAGTGTTGGGAGCTGAAGCATGAGTTAGTATAATATAATGACACTTTATCAACGTGATTATATTACAGTAATTCATGCTGAGTTTCTAAATGGAACGTGATGATTCACAGATCATAACGTCATCATGTGTCATGTTACACGACTCCTATATTCTATTTAATCTCTAAAATATCAAGAAAATATTTCTTGATGATTCGGTCTTTTCTAGGGTATTCTGGTAACTTAACAAATCAAGATCGTGCCATTACAATTTCCTTCTTAGAACATTAACTATGTTCATTCAGAAATTCATATCTACGAATTCTGTACCATTACATACGGTGCTTAATCTCAAGAAGAGGAAACGAAAGAATGAAGCTCCGAAATAGAAATAGGAGTATAAATCGCAGCAAATAGAAGGGAGCATTAACTGTGGATGACAATAATTATAGAAGATAGAAGCAGGGACTTCGAAATATAAAGGAGGATATAAAGCCCAACGACGACCCAGAAATTATAAACCATATATATCGATGCATATAGTAATATAAAGACACGGGAGAACTAAAAACACTATAAAACTAAGAGTATAGTAAAAGTAAATAGATTCTTCCGGTGGCAGATGAAAGAAAAGAATGACAGATATGAAAGTTAGGAGTATATCAAGAATCAGAACTGGATGGAGCATATTAGTGAATAAAAGGTGTGAGTTGTGAAAATAAGAAAACGAAGGGGGTGGATATATAGTAAAATATCCGATAGAGCAATCAAAACATATTATCGCATTTAATCAAAGCTGATCTTAACTTCCTTAATTTCCGAAGAACTAAATCTTATTACGAAGATTTTCTCTAAATTCCTAGAATTTCGGAAATCAACCGTGACTATGTCATTGGTTAAAAAGAACGTGCATTTACTCATTTCATTTTTTTGTGATAACTTCACTCGTACCCTTCACAAAAATCAAATTGCTTTATCTATATTACTTGATGATAATAAAACTCTAATTTTCAACTCGTATACGTCATGAAAACATACTTATTGTCAGCCATGACCATTCCATTCAAATTTCGGGACGAAATTTCTTTAACGGGTAGGTACTGTGACAACCCGGAAATTTCCAATCAAATTTAAACTTTATCTTTATATTATTCCGACACGATAAACAAAGTTTGTTAAGTTAAATCTCAAGAATTTTAAACTGTGTTCATACATTCATTATAACCTCGACCAAATTTCGACGATTCATGAACCGTTATATATAAATAGATATGTATATATATGCATATATATATATATATATATATATATATATATATATATATATATATATATATATATATATATATATATATATTATAACTTGAGAATATTAATAAAGTATTAAACGTATATTACTTTACACGAACGTACTTGTTTCAATATGTTTATCGATGGAATTAGAAGATAATATCAAATGATTGATTTATCAGATACATTGTGATATGATTACGGGTCTATGTTATGAGGTCCACTGTGATTTAAGAAATCTATTCTTTTTGACAACATTCGAAAAATGGTAAAGTGATTTATAAGTAAGAACGTGGAGTGTAAATCACTTAGCTGTTGGATATCGACAAGTTAAGTAACTCGACATTTTTCATACGTTTATTTAACCTTTGGACTTTATCCCATGCTTCACCAACAGACCGTAATTTAAAAACTTGAAACCTATTATGAATATATATGATTCTACTTTTCTAAAACGTTTTATTATATAACGATTTCCATTATTTTAACCTTTTAACAAAATGATTCTTAAATATATTTAGTTTTGGAAAACAAAATTATCATATTTATTTGATTTATTTTCAAACATACAAAAACGTTTTTAGTTTAAAAAGAACTTTATTATTAAAACGTATATAACTTTTATAAATATCTAGAACCACTTTTGACAACTCATTACTTAACCAGTATGATAAAGATAACGATATTTATATTTTATTTTATTAAATATAAATAATGATTTAAATTAATTTTATATATATTTATAGCGTATTATACGTACATAGTTTTATACTTTTACTATACTTTAACTTTACCTTTACTTTACTTTTACTTTACTTTAACTTTAATAATTTACTTTAATAATTCATACATTAATAATTCACTTTAATAATTCATACTTTAATAATCCACTTTAATAATTCATACTTTAATAATTCACTTTAATAATTCATACTTTAATAATTCACTTTAATAATTCATACTTTAATAATTCACTTTAATAATTCAAAAATCTATTATAAATAGAATTCAATAGGTTTCATTATTTCATAGAAACTTGAAATATATTTCTCTAAACTCTCTCAATCGACTTACATATATATATTTACTCAGTATTATTTCAAGATATTATTAGTATACATAAAATACTACGACGAGGTCATGAGCGTATTATTTCAAAATGGATTTTTCGAGCGGGATAGAGCTAAGGAAAACATGGGTTATAGCTATGGAGGTGATGGGTATGGTTCATGGGTATGCTTGTGAGGTCAATCTAGTGTTTATCATCTCCGTTGCGTCTACGTACCTTTCCTGCAATATTGAATCTCAATATTGATACGTGAGTACTCGTAAATTATTTTTACATATTAATAGTGTATCCCTGACTAGTGCTCGAGAATATAGGATTATGCTGTGACAACCCGAAAATTTCCAACCAAATTAAACTTTAATCTTTATATGTTTCCGACACGATAAACAATATTTGTTAAGTTAAATTTCAAGAATTTTAAACTATGTTCATACATTCATTCAACCTCGATCAAGTTCCAACGATTCACGAACCTTTAAACGAATATGATTATATATGTATATGTGTATATATATTATAACTTGAAACGTAAACAAAATATTAGATTAAATACTTTATATGATTATATCTGTTTCAAAATGTTTATCAATGGAATTAGAAGATAAGATCAAATGATTGAATTATCAGATATATTAAATTATGATTACAAGTCTCTGTTGAAAGGCCCACGTTGATTTGAGAAATCTTTTCATTTTAACAATATTCGGAAAATGGTAAAGTGATTTATAAATAAGAACAAATTGTCAATCATTGAGAACTAAATAAAGGATAGTGGAAGATTGGATCTCATAAAGACTCGATTGATCTATTTAGTTTCAAACGTACAAAAACGTTTTCAGTTTAAAAAGAACTTTATTATTAAAACGTATATAACTTTTATAAATATCTACAACCACTTTTGACAACTCATTACTTAACTAGTATGATAAAGATAACGATATTTATATTTTATTTTATTAAATATATATAACGATTTAAATTAATATTATATATATTTATACGCGTATTATACGTACATAGTTTTATACTTTTACTATACTTAAACTTTACCTTTACTTTACTTTTACTTTACTTTAACTTTAATAATTTACTTTAATAATTCATACTTTAATAATTAACTTTAATAATTCATACTTTAATAATTCACTTTAATAATTCATACTTTAATAATTTACTTTAATAATTCATACTTTAATAATTCACTTTAATAATTCATACTTTAATAATTCACTTTAATAATTCAAAAATCTATTATAAATAGAATTTAATAGGTTTCATTATTTCATAGAAACTTGAAAATATTTTTCTCTAAACTCTCTCAATCGATTTACATATATATATTTACTCCGTATTATTTCAAGATATTATTAGTATACATAAAATATTACGACGGAGTGCTGTCCGAGTGATTTCGAAATTGTTTTTCGAGTGGGATAGGATTAAGGAAATTATGGGTTATAGCTATGGAGGTGATTGAGTATGGTTCATGGGTATGCTCATGAGATCAATATAGTGTTTATCATTTCCGTTGCGTCTACGTACCTTTCCTGCAATATTGAATCTCAATATTGATACGTGAGTACTCATAATTTAACTTTTACATACTAATAGTGTATCCCTGACTAGTGCTCGAGTATTTAGGATTATGCATGCTTGTACTTTTGATATTGCCCTTAGACAGGTTAGGTTGAATCTTGAATTAGTTACACTTGCGGTTGAGATAAGGTATAAGATATGCATGTCCTTGGAAAGCTAGCAAAAAATTAAGAACTTTTCCTTTAGATATCGAATAGTTTTGATGAACGGATTAGAAGTTATAATCAATTGAATTTTCGATATTTTTATTAAAAATGATTATTATTATCGTCGTTTTTATCGTCGTTCTAGTTTTATCTTATTATTATCATTATTATTATCTTTATCAATAAAAGGGATTTATCATTAAAAATTGTTATTTTTTTTATTATTACTATCGTTATTATCGTTAAAGTTATAATTAGTATTATTATTATTATCCAATTATTATTATTATTATTATTATTATTATTATTATTATTAGTATTATTATTATTATTATCATTATTAATATATATATCATTATTTAAAAATGGTTATTGTTATTGTAATTATTATTATTATTACTATATTATCATTAAGATAATTATTAGTATTATCGTTAATAATGTTATAGTAACTATCATTATTAATATTAGTGTAATTAAAACAAATATTTGTAACACCTAATTATTTTGATTACTATTATTATCATTATTATGAACACGATATAAAAGATGATTAAAAGCTATTAAACAAAACGATTAGGAAATAATGAGTAAGAGTATCATGATGAAATTAAAATATTATAAGATATTGATTTAGATAAAATTATCGTTCTTATTATTTTTATCATTACTATTATTATTAAAAGTATCGTTAGTATTAAAACTATCATTTTAACAAAAATTATCATTTTAATAGAAATGTCATTGTTACTATAAAATATCATTATTATTATTATTTTAAATAGAATTATTATTTTAAAGATAATATTAAAAATTATCGTAAATATTAAAGTTATCATAATTAGAATTATCGTTTTATCATAATGTCATCTTAGTAATTATAAATATTGATATTTTTATAATAATTATTATTATTACAAAATAATATAACTTTTACTTACTATCATTATAGATATTATTTTATCAAATAAATATGTGATACAAACACATTTTACTACGTGTAATAACTTACTTTAATAATACCTATCATATTATCTTTATGATATTAAATGAACCCTATAAATTTTATTACTTAATATATATAAAAGTATATTTTATTATATAAATTTAATATAAAATTTTATTTATTAATAAATAAATTATATTATTTACTCTAATAAATCTTTTAAAAATATTTAAAAATATAAAACGACGATATTTAAACTATATATTAATCATGTATAGATTTTTGGAAATTATTTTGAGTCAAATTTACTTTTGTTGACTTTTACATATTAGTCTCGAGCATTAGGATTGTGGTACACTATGACTTGACCTAATTTGTTAGACAAATATTGACCAACACATAAATATATAATTAATTTAGGTTCGTGAATTCGAGGCCAACCTTGCACTTGTTCAATGACGTTATATGTATTTTTACTACGAAATACAGTATGGTGAGTTTCATTTGCCTTTTTACCCTTTATATTTTTGGGACTGAGAATACATGCACTTTTATAAATGTTTGACGAAATAGACACAAGTAATTGAAACTACATTCTATGGTTGAATTATCGAAATCGAATATGCCCCTTTTTATTAAAGTCTGGTAATCTAAGAATTAGGGAACAGACACCCTAATTGACGCGAATCCTAAAGATAGATCTATTGGGCCTAACAAACCCCATCCAAAGTACGGGATGCTTTAGTACTTCGAAATTTATATCATGTCCGAAGGAGGATCCCGGAATGATAGGGGATATTCTTATATGTATCTAGTTAATGTCGGTTACCAGGTGTTCACCATATGAATGATTATTTTTGTCTCTATGCATGGGACGTATATTTATGAGAACTGGAAATGAAATTCTTGTGGTCTATTAAAATGATGGAAATAAATAATTATGATAAACTAATGAACTCACCAACCTTTTGGTTGACACTTTAAAGCATGTTTATTCTCAGGTGTTAAAGAAATCTTCCGCTGTGCATTTGCTCATTTTAAAGATATTACTTGGAGTCTTTCATAGTATATTTCGAAGAACGTTGCATTCGAGTCATTGAGTTCATCAAAGATTATTATTAAATCAATTTATAGTTAGATAGTGGATATTATGAAATGGTATGCATGCCTGTCAATTTTCGATGTAAATAAAGTTTGTCTTTTAAAAATGAATGCAATGTTTGTAAAATGTATCATATAGAGGTCAAATACCTCGCAATGTAATCAACTATTGTGAATCGTTTATAATGTATATGAACGGGTCCTTTCAGTTGGTATCAGAGCGGTGGTCTTAGCGAACCAGGTCTACATTAGTGTGTCTAACTGATAAGTCGTTAGGATGCATTAGTGAGTCTGGACTTCGACCGTGTCTGCATGTCAAAAGTTTTGCTTATCATTTTTAGTCGAAAATCATCTGCTTATCATTCTTAGGAAATTACATGCTTATCATTACTAGTCTAGACACGTCTTGCTACATTAATTGCATGAGTAGTGTATAGACAAAATTCATATCTTAGCGTATCTGCTAAATTATATCTTATCGTATCTGTTACTTTAAACTTTACCTGACATATCCCGCAAATTCCTCCGTAATCTACGAAATCTTTTGTTCTATATCTATGGATATTCTATGTAATTACAATACCATCTGATAACCGAAAATCATTTCATATCGAAAAATCCTTATTCAATCGTACGAAATGGAATTCATCATTAATTCAAGTTCCTCGGATTCCGAAATGGAATCCCACTCCAGCTCTGAAAGCAGTGTGACCGGAATGGATCAACCAATCAGCCATCATCTATTCTGGATGAATTGAGGATGGGTTCATAGCCTCCTCAATCATTGGAGCCAAGAAGAAGGTGATTCATTCCATCCACCCCATTGCCCTCTTGACGAAGAACCTGAAGCACTTATCGGCGAACCAATCCGAAACACCATTTTCTCTCTCATTTCCAGAGTATCTCGTCACGATTATATACTACATCAAATTCTAGATTTTATTTATCCACTCGTCCGAACCGACAGTCACCCCGGTGTAATAGAAGAAGTCAACGAGCTTCGCGCTCGGGTAGTGGCTTTGAAGAATATGGTGCAAAGATTATAAACACCAGCAGCAGCACCAGCAGCATAACCAGTACCACCATCATCAACGCCAACAGTACCATTACCACCTCCAACCACAACCGCGTCGTAAACCTCAACTTCACAATCTGTCCCACGAGCATCAACGTCATACGCACCATAGATACCAAGGAGTACCAACAACAATAACTGACGAAGTATTAATTCATAACTTCATTGGAGAAACATTCCGCGGCGATTATGTAATCTCTAAAGTCTTAGAGATTATCTAATCTAGCCATAACCATAAATCAGTTAAGCGTACCAAAATGATAGAAGGAAGAGTAGAAACCCTGACAAAAATGGTGTGTGATTAACAAGCTAAACTTGCTTTACCAACAGCATCAACAGTACCATCAGCATTACCAGCTTCGTCAGTACAGTCAACATCCGAATCAACAACACCGATAACATCATAAACTCCATCAGTTCAAGAATCACTGTGGACATCATTACGAATCAATAACGTGTATATTGTATCAACGAGTTATGAAGAATTAACTCATTCCCTCTGAAGAAATTATATGTATATTATATATATATATATATATATATATATATATATATATATATATATATATATATATATATATATATATATATATATATTGAAATAAATCTTTCCGTGCTAAGCTATTGTGTGTGAATCTTAATTACTCGGTTAATTCATATTACAAATATGCAATAATGTACGTCATTCGGCCGCAACTTAACCAGCGTTAACTACAATCTCTGTCGCAATTCAACAAATTCCAATTCATAATAAATCAAGTATATATTTGATTTTACACTTTCATCATCGATGTACCCGAAACTTTTCAGATAACATCATTCGTACTTTGTGAAATTCACAAGAATTCCACGAACCGAACATCATACATGAAATGTCCCGTTCTTATTGATTAAAAACGTTCCATATTAATTGATTTCGTTGCGAGGTTTTGACCTCTATATGAGACGTTTTTCAAAGACTGCATTCATTTTAAAACAAACCATAACCTTTATTTCATCAATAAAGGTTTAAAAAGCTTTACGTAGATTATCAAATAATGATAATCTAAAATATCCTGTTTACACACGACCATTACATAATGGTTTACAATACAAATATGTTACAACAAAATAAGTTTCTTGAATGCAGTTTTTACACAATATCATACAAGCATGGACTCCAAATCTCGTCCTTATTTAAGTATGCGACAGCGGAAGCTCTTAATAATCACCTGAGAATAAACATGCTTAAAACATCAACAAAAATGTTGGTGAGTTATAGGTTTAACCTATATATATCAAATCATAATAATAGACCACAAGATTTCATATTTCAATACACATCCCATACATAGAGATAAAAATCATTCATATGGTAAACACCTGGTAACCGACATTAACAAGATGCATATATAAGAATATCCCCATCATTCCGGGACACCCTTCGGATATGATATAAATTTAGAAGTACTAAAGCATCCAGTACTTTGGATGGGGTTTGTTAGGCCCAATAGATCTATCTTTAGGATTCGCGTCAATTAGGGTGTCTGTTCCCTAATTCTTAGATTACCAGACTTAATAAAAAGGGGCATATTCGATTTCGATAATTCAACCATAGAATGTAGTTTCACGTACTTGTGTCTATTTTGTAAATCATTTATAAAACCTGCATGTATTCTTATCCCAAAAATATTAGATTTTAAAAGTGGGACTATAACTCACTTTCACAGATTTTTACTTCGTCGGGAAGTAAGACTTGGCCACTGGTTGATTCACGAACCTATAACAATATATACATATATATCAAAGTATGTTTAAAATATATTTACAACACTTTTAATATATTTTGATGTTTTAAGTTTATTAAGTCAGCTGTCCTCGTTAGTAACCTAAAACTAGTTATCCACAGTTAGATGTACAGAAATAAATCGATAAATATTATCTTGAATCAATCCACGACCCAGTGTATACGTAACTCAGTATTGATCACAACTCAAACTATATATATTTTGGAATCAACCTCAACCCTGTATAGCTAACTCCAACATTCACATATAGAGTGTCTATGGTTGTTCCGAAATATATATAGATGTGTTGACATGATAGGTCGAAATATTGTATACGTGTCTATGGTATCTCAAGATCACATAATATACAATACAAGTTGATTAAGTTATGGTTGGAATAGATTTGTTACCAATTTTCACGTAGCTAAAATGAGAAAAATTATCCAATCTTGTTTTACCCATAACTTCTTCATTTTAAATCCGTTTTGAGTGAATAAAATTGCTATGGTTTCATATTGAACTCTATTTTATGAATCTAAACAGAAAAAGTATAGGTTTATAGTCGGAAAAAATAAGTTACAGTCGTTTTTGTAAAGGTAGTCATTTCAGTCGAAAGAACAACGTCTAGATGACCATTTTAGAAAACATACTTCCACTTTGAGTTTAACCATAATTTTTGGATATAGTTTCATGTTCATAATAAAAATCATTTTCTCAGAATAACAACTTTTAAATCAAAGTTTATCATAGTTTTTAATTAACTAACCCAAAACAGCCCGCGGTGTTACTACGACGGCGTAAATCCGGTTTTACGGTGTTTTTCGTGTTTCCAGGTTTTAAATCATTAAGTTAGCATATCATATAGATATAGAACATGTGTTTAGTTGATTTTAAAAGTCAAGTTAGAAGGATTAACTTTTGTTTGCGAACAAGTTTAGAATTAACTAAACTATGTTCTAGTGATTACAAGTTTAAACTTTCGAATAAGATAGCTTTATATGTATGAATCGAATGATGTTATGAACATCATTACTACCTTAATTTCCTTGGATAAACCTACTGGAAAATAGAAAAATGGATCTAGCTTCAATGGATCCTTGGATGGCTCGAAGTTCTTGAAGCAGAATCATGACACGAAAACAAGTTCAAGTAAGATCATCACTTGAAATAAGATTGTTATAGTTATAGAAATTGAACCAAAGTTTGAATATGATTATTACCTTATATTAGAATGATAACCTACTGTAAGAAACAAAGATTTCTTGAGGTTGGATGATCACCTTACAAGATTGGAAGTGAGCTAGCAAACTTGAAAGTATTCTTGATTTTATGAAACTAGAACTTTTGGAATTTATGAAGAACACTTAGAACTTGAAGATAGAACTTGAGAGAGATCAATTAGATGAAGAAAATTGAAGAATGAAAGTGTTTGTAGGTGTTTTTGGTCGTTGGTGTATGGATTAGATATAAAGGATATGTAATTTTGTTTTCATGTAAATAAGTCATGAATGATTACTCATATTTTTGTAATTTTATGAGATATTTCATGCTAGTTGCCAAATGATGGTTCCCACATGTGTTAGGTGACTCACATGGGCTGCTAAGATCTGATCATTGGAGTGTATATACCAATAGTACATACATCTAAAAGCTGTGTATTGTACGAGTACGAATACGGGTGCATACGAGTAGAATTGTTGATGAAACTGAACGAGGATGTAATTGTAAGAATTTTTGTTAAGTAGAAGTATTTTGATAAGTGTATTGAAGTCTTTCAAAAGTGTATAAATACATATTAAAACACTACATGTATATACATTTTAACTGAGTCGTTAAGTCATCGTTAGTCGTTACATGTAAATGTTGTTTTGAAACCTTTAGGTTAACGATCTTGTTAAATGTTGTTAACCCAATGTTTATAATATCAAAAGAGATTTTAAATTATTATTTTATCATGATATTATGATGTACGAACATCTCTTGATATGATATATATACATTAAATGTCGTTACAACGATAATCGTTACATATATGTCTCGTTTCAAAATTATTAAGTTAGTAGTCTTGTTTTTACATATGTAGTTCATTGTTAATATACTTAATGATATGTTTAATTATCATAATATAATGTTAACTATATATATAACCATATATATGTCATCATATAGTTTTTACAAGTTTTAACGTTCGTGAATCACCGGTCAACTTGGGTGGTCAATTGTCTATATGAAACCTATTTCAATTAATCAAGTCTTAACAAGTTTGATTGCTTAACATGTTGGAAACATTTAATCATGTAAATATCAATCTCAATTAATATATATAAACATGGAAAAGTTCGGGTCACTACAGTACCTACCCGTTAAACAAATTTCGTCCCGAAATTTTAAGCTGTTGAAGGTGTTGACGAATCTTCTGGAAATAGATGTGGGTATTTCTTCTTCATCTGATCTTCACGCTCCCAGGTGAACTCGGGTCCTCTACAAGCATTCCATCGAACCTTAACAATTGGTATCTTGTTTTGCTTAAGTCTTTTAACCTCACGATCCATTATTTCGACGGGTTCTTCGATGAATTGAAGTTTTTCGTTGATTTGGATTTCATCTAATGGAATAGTGAGATCTTCTTTAGCAAAACATTTCTTCAAATTTGAGACGTGGAAAGTGTTATGTACAGCCGCGAGTTGTTGAGGTAACTCAAGTCGGTAAGCTACTGGTCCGACACGATCAATAATCTTGAATGGTCCAATATACCTTGGATTTAATTTCCCTCGTTTACCAAATCGAACAACGCCTTTCCAAGGTGCAACTTTAAGCATGACCATCTCTCCAATTTCAAATTCTATATCTTTTCTTTTAATGTCAGCGTAGCTCTTTTGTCGACTTTGGGCGGTTTTCAACCGTTTTTGAATTTGGATGATCTTCTCGGTAGTTTCTTGTATAATCTCCGGACCCGTAATCTGTCTATCCCCCACTTCACTCCAACAAATCGGAGACCTGCACTTTCTACCATAAAGTGCTTCAAACGGCGCCATCTCAATGCTTGAATGGTAGCTGTTGTTGTAGGAAAATTCTGCTAACGGTAGATGTCGATCCCAACTATTTCCGAAATCAATAACACATGCTCGTAGGATGTCTTCAAGCGTTTGTATCGTCCTTTCGCTCTGCCCATCAGTTTGTGGATGATAGACAGTACTCATGTCTAGACGAGTTCCTAATGCTTGCTGTAATGTCTGCCAGAATCTTGAAATAAATCTGCCATCCCTATCAGAGATAATAGAGATTGGTATTCCATGTCTGGAGACGACTTCTTTCAAATACAGTCGTGCTAACTTCTCCATCTTGTCATCTTCTCTTATTGGCAGGAAGTGTGCTGATTTGGTGAGACGATCAACTATTACCCAAATAGTATCAAAACCACTTGCAGTCCTTGGCAATTTAGTGATGAAATCCATGGTAATGTTTTCCCATTTCCATTCCGGGATTTCGGGTTGTTGAAGTAGACCTGATGGTTTCTGATGCTCAGCTTTGACCTTAGAACACGTCAAACATTCTCCTACGTATTTAGCAACATCGGCTTTCATACCCGGCCACCAAAAATGTTTCTTGAGATCCTTGTACATCTTCCCCGTTCCAGGATGTATTGAGTATCTGGTTTTATGAGCTTCTCTAAGTACCATTTCTCTCATATCTCCAAATTTTGGTACCCAAATCCTTTCAGCCCTATACCGGGTTCCGTCTTCCCGAATATTAAGATGCTTCTCCGATCCTTTGGGTATTTCATCCTTTAAATTTCCCTCTTTTAAAACTCCTTGTTGCGCCTCCTTTATTTGAGTAGTAAGGTTATTATGAATCATTATATTCATATATTTTACTCGAATGGGTTCTCTGTCCTTCCTGCTCAAGGCATCGGCTACCACATTTGCCTTCCCCGGGTGGTAACGAATCTCAAAGTCGTAATCATTCAATAATTCAATCCACCTACGCTGCCTCATATTCAGTTGTTTCTGATTAAATATGTGTTGAAGACTTTTGTGGTCGGTATATATAATACTTTTGACCCCATATAAGTAGTGCCTCCAAGTCTTTAATGCAAAAACAACCGCGCCTAATTCCAAATCATGCGTCGTATAATTTTGTTCGTGAATCTTCAATTGTCTAGACGCATAAGCAATCACCTTCGTTCGTTGCATTAATACACAACCGAGACCTTGCTTTGATGCGTCACAATAAATCACAAAATCATCATTCCCTTCAGGCAATGACAATATAGGTGCCGTAGTTAGCTTTTTCTTCAATAACTGAAACGCTTTCTCTTGTTCATCATTCCATTCAAATTTCTTCCCTTTATGCGTTAATGCAGTCAAGGGTTTTGCTATTATGGAAAAGTCTTGGATGAACCTTCTGTAGTAACCAGCTAGTCCTAAAAACTGGCGTATGTGTTTCGGAGTTTTCGGGGTTTCCCACTTTTTAACAGTTTCTATCTTTGCCGGATCCACCTTAATACCTTCTTTGTTCAATATGTGACCGAGGAATTGAACTTCTTCCAACCAAAATGCACACTTTGAAAACTTAGCGTACAATTCTTCCTTCCTCAATACTTCTAACACCTTTCTCAAATGTTCACCGTGTTCTTGGTCATTCTTTGAGTAAATAAGTATGTCATCAATGAAAACAATGACAAACTTGTCAAGGTATGGTCCACACACTCGGTTCATAAGGTCCATGAACACAGCTGGTGCATTAGTTAAACCAAACGGCATGACCATAAACTCGTAATGACCGTAACGTGTTCTGAAAGCAGTCTTTGGAATATCATCTTCTTTCACCCACATTTGATGATACCCGGAACGTAAGTCAATCTTTGAATAAACAGACGAGCCTTGTAGTTGATCAAATAAGTCGTCGATTCTCGGTAGTGGGTAGCGGTTCTTGATGGTAAGTTTGTTCAACTCTCGGTAGTCGATACACAACCTGAATGTACCATCTTTCTTCTTGACAAACAAAATAGGAGCTCCCCACGGTGATGTACTTGGTTGAATGAAACCACGCTCTAAAAGTTCTTGTAATTGGCTTTGCAGTTCTTTCATCTCGCTGGGTGCGAGTCTGTAAGGAGCACGAGCTATTGGTGCAGCTCCTGGTACAAGATCTATTTGAAATTCAACGGATCGATGTGGGGGTAATCCCGGTAATTCTTTCGGAAATACATCGGGAAATTCTTTTGCAATGGGAACATCATTGATGCTCTTTTCTTCAGTTTGTACTTTCTCGACGTGTGCTAGAACAGCATAGCAACCTTTTCTTATTAGTTTTTGTGCCTTCAAATTACTAATAAGATGTAGCTTCGTGTTGCCCTTTTCTCCGTACACCATTAAGGGTTTTCCTTTTTCTCGTATAATGCGAATTGCATTTTTGTAACAAACGATCTCTGCTTTCATTTCTTTCAACCAGTCCATACCGATTATCACATCAAAACTCCCTAACTCTACTGGTATCAAATCAATCTTAAATGTTTCGCTAACCAGTTTAATTTCTCGATTCCGACATATATTATCTGCTGAAATTAATTTACCATTTGCTAATTCGAGTAAAAATTTACTATCCAAAGGCGTCAATGGACAACTTAATTTAGCACAAAAATCTCTACTCATATAGCTTCTATCCGCACCCGAATCAAATAAAACGTAAGCAGATTTATTGTCAATAAGAAACGTACCCGTAACAAGCTCCGGGTCTTCCTGTGCCTCTGCCGCATTAATATTGAAAACTCTTCCGCGGCCTTGTCCATTCGAGTTCTCCTGGTTCGGGCAATTTCTAATAATGTGGCCCGGTTTTCCACATTTATAACAAACTACATTGGCATAACTTGCTCCGACACTACTTGCTCCGCCATTACTCGTTTCGACACCATTTGTTCTTTTCGTTCTATTAAGCCCTGGTCCGTAGACCTCACACTTCGCCGCGCTATGACCATTTCTTTTACACTTGTTGCAAAATTTGGTGCAGAACCCCGAGTGATACTTTTCACACCTTTGGCATAGCTGCTTCTGATTGTTGTTGTTGTTGCGGTTATTATTGTTGTTGGGATGATTGTTGTAGTTGCTGTTGTTGTTGTTGTTGTTGTTGTTTTTGGGCCGTTTGTTGTAGTTGCAATTGATGTTGCGATTGTTGGGATAATTGTTGCGATTATTGTTGTAATTGCTGTTGTTATTGTATTGGTGATTCTTATCACCGTTTTCCTCCCACTTTCTTTTGACTTGCTTCACATTGGCCTCTTCAGCAGTCTGTTCTTTAATTCTTTCTTCAATCTGGTTCACTAGTTTGTGAGCCATTCTACATGCCTGTTGTATGGAGGCAGGCTCGTGTGAACTTATATCTTCTTGGATTCTTTCCGGTAATCCTTTCACAAACGCGTCGATCTTCTCTTCCTCATCTTCGAATGCTCCCGGACACAATAGGCACAATTCTGTGAATCGTCTTTCGTAAGTGGTAATATCAAATCCTTGGGTTCGTAACCCTCTAAGTTCTGTCTTGAGCTTATTGACCTCGGTTCTGGGACGGTACTTCTCGTTCATCAAGTGCTTGAATGCTGACCACGGTAGTGCGTACGCATCGTCTTGTCCCACTTGCTCTAGATAGGTATTCCACCATGTTAACGCAGAACCTATGAAGGTATGCGTAGCGTACTTCACTTTGTCCTCTTCAGTACACTTACTTATGGCAAACACCGATTCAACCTTCTCGGTCCACCGTTTCAATCCGATCGGTCCTTCGGTTCCATCAAATTCCAAAGGTTTGCAGGCAGTGAATTCTTTGTAGGTGCATCCTACACGATTTCCTGTACTGCTAGATCCAAGGTTATTGTTGGTATGTAGCGCAGTCTGTACTGCGGCTATGTTTGAAGCTAGAAAAGTACGGAATTCCTCTTCATTCATATTCACGGTGTGTCGAGTAGTCGGTGCCATTTCCTTCAACATAGTCAAATGGAACAAGTTAATCATACAGAATATTAAGAGTAGTTAATAGTATTTCGTAGCATAATATGAACTCATTTATAAAAGCCTTTTCTTCATATTAGCGTTTTATAAGTTTAAATTCGGGTAGTACCTACCCGTTAAGTTCATACTTAGTAGCTAATATACAATTCAACTACTACAATTCTATATGAAAAACTGATTATAATAATATTTCGCGTTCAAACTTTTATACAATATTTTACAAACTTACAATACCGCTTATTTTACATAAAGCATGAAATATAGCACACAATAACTTTGATACAAGATAGTTGTGAAGATAATTCTAGCTAGTACACAAGTCGTTCAGCAAAGGCAATAAAGACACGTAATTCATATGTCCAGAAACAAGTCATACATTCTGGTTTTACTAGGACTACTTCCCATCCTTGGTCTTGTGGAACATAACCATTATGGCCGTTGATAAGACATCGTGTTGTAACGTCGTCAAAGGGACGAGGGTTACGTAATGTCCAACAGTCCCGTAACAATCTAAAAACCTCATTTCTTACCCCAATTACCGACTCCGTCACTTGTGGAAACGTTTTGTTTAATAGTTGTAGCCCGATGTTCTTGTTCTCACTTTGGTGAGAAGCGAACATTACTAATCCGTAAGCATAACATGCTTCTTTATGTTGCATGTTAGCCGCTTTTTCTAAATCACGAAGTCCAATATTCGGATATATTGAGTCAAAATAATTTCTTAACCCGTTGCGTAAAATAGCATTTGGGTTCCCCGCAATATATGCGTCAAAGTAAACACATCGTAACTTATAGGTTTCCCAATGTGATATCCCCCATCTTTCAAACGAAAGTCTCTTATAAACCAAGACATTCTTGGAACGTTCTTCGAATGTCTTACAAACTGATCTCGCCTTAAATAGTTGTGTCGAGGAATTCTGACCGACTCTAGACAAGATTTCATCAATCATGTCTCCGGGTAGGTCTCTTAAAATATTGGGTTGTCTATCCATTTTGTGTTTTTATACTGTAAAATAGACAAGAGTTAGATTCATAAAAAAAATACTTATTAATACAAGCAATTTTTACATATATCATAAAGCATAAGCACACTATATTACATATATTACACCACACGAATATAACTATCTTATTCCGACTCGCTCGTTTCTTCTTGTTCGGTTTTGGTTCGTTTTGCCAAGTTTCTAGGGATATATGATGTTCCCCTAATACGAGCCGTCGTTGCCCACATTGGTTTAGAAAAACCTGGTGGTTTAGAGGTTCCCGGGTCATTGTTACAACTTAAGGACTTCGGGGGTTGACGATACATATAAAGTTCATCGGGGTTGGAATTAGATTTCTCTATTTTTATGCCCTTTCCCTTATTATTTTCTTTTGCCTTTTTAAATTCAGTTGGGGTAATTTCTATAACATCATCGGAATTCTCGTCGGAATCCGATTCATCGGAGAATTGGTAATCCTCCCAATATTTTGCTTCCTTGGTGGAAACACCATTGACCATAATTAACCTTGGTCGGTTGGTTGAGGATTCTCTTTTACTTAACTGTTTTATTATTTCCCCCACCGGTTCTATTTCTTCTTCCTGTTCCGATTCTTCTTCCGGTTCTGATTCTTCTTCCGGTTCTGACTCTTCTTCCGGTTCCTCTTCGGGAACTTGTGAATCAGTCCACGAATCATTCCAATTTACATTTGACTCTTCATTATTATTAGGTGAGTCAATGGGACTTGTTCTAGAGGTAGACATCTATCACATAATATCAAACACGTTAAGAGATTAATATATCACATAATATTCATATGTTAAAAATATATAGTTTCCAACAAAAATGTTAAGCAATTATTTTTAAAGAAAACATGGTCGAAGTCCAGACTCACTAATGCATCCTAACAAACTCGATAAGACACACTAATGCAAAATTCTGGTTCTCTAAGACCAACGCTCGGATACCAACTGAAATGTCCTGTTCTTATTGATTAAAAACGTTCCATATTAATTGATTTCGTTGCGAGGTTTTGACCTCTATATGAGACGTTTTTCAAAGACTGCATTCATTTTAAAACAAACCATAACCTTTATTTCATCAATAAAGGTTTAAAAAGCTTTACGTAGATTATCAAATAATGATAATCTAAAATATCCTGTTTACACACGACCATTACATAATGGTTTACAATACAAATATGTTACAACAAAATAAGTTTCTTGAATGCAGTTTTTACACAATATCATACAATCATGGACTCCAAATCTCGTCCTTATTTAAGTATGCGACAGCGGAAGCTCTTAATAATCACCTGAGAATAAACATGCTTAAAACGTCAACAAAAATGTTGGTGAGTTATAGGTTTAACCTATATATATCAAATCATAATAATAGACCACAAGATTTAATATTTCAATACACATCCCATACATAGAGATAAAAATCATTCATATGGTGAACACCTGGTAACCGACATTAACAAGATGCATATATAAGAATATCCCCATCATTCCGGGACACCCTTCGGATATGATATAAATTTCGAAGTACTAAAGCATCCGGTACTTTGGATGGGGTTTGTTAGGCCCAATAGATCTATCTTTAGGATTCACGTCAATTAGGGTGTCTGTTCCCTAATTCTTAGATTACCAGACTTAATAAAAAGGGGCATATTCGATTTCGATAATTCAACCATAGAATGTAGTTTCACGTACTTGTGTCTATTTTGTAAATCATTTATAAAACCTGCATGTATTCTCATCCCAAAAATATTAGATTTTAAAAGTGGGACTGTAACTCACTTTCACAGATTTTTACTTCGTCGGGAAGTAAGACTTGGCCACTGGTTGATTCACGAACCTATAACAATATATACATATATATCAAAGTATGTTTAAAATATATTTACAACACTTTTAATATATTTTGATGTTTTAAGTTTATTAAGTCAGCTGTCCTCGTTAGTAACCTACAACTAGTTGTCCACAGTTAGATGTACAGAAATAAATCGATAAATATTATCTTGAATCAATCCACGACCCAGTGTATACGTATCTCAGTATTGATCACAACTCAAACTATATATATTTTGGAATCAACCTCAACCATGTATAGCTAACTCCAACATTCACATATAGAGTGTCTATGGTTGTTCCGAAATATATATAGATGTGTTGACATGATAGGTCGAAATATTGTATACGTGTCTATGGTATCTCAAGATTACATAATATACAATACAAGTTGATTAAGTTATGGTTGGAATAGATTTGTTACCAATTTTCACGTAGCTAAAATGAGAAAAATTATCCAATCTTGTTTTACCCATAACTTCTTCATTTTAAATCCGTTTTGAGTGAATAAAATTGCTATGGTTTCATATTGAACTCTATTTTATGAATCTAAACAGAAAAAGTATAGGTTTATAGTCGGAAAAAATAAGTTACAAGTCGTTTTTGTAAAGGTAGTCATTTCAGTCGAAAGAACAACGTCTAGATGACCATTTTAGAAAACATACTTCCACTTTGAGTTTAACCATAATTTTTGGATATAGTTTCATGTTCATAATAAAAATCATTTTCTCAGAATAACAACTTTTAAATCAAAGTTTATCATAGTTTTTAATTAACTAACCCAAAACAGCCCGCGGTGTTACTACGACGGCGTAAATCCGGTTTTACGGTGTTTTTCGTGTTTCCAGGTTTTAAATCATTAAGTTAGCATATCATATAGATATAGAACATGTGTTTAGTTGATTTTAAAAGTCAAGTTAGAAGGATTAACTTTTGTTTGCGAACAAGTTTAGAATTAACTAAACTATGTTCTAGTGATTACAAGTTTAAACTTTCGAATAAGATAGCTTTATATGTATGAATCGAATGATGTTATGAACATCATTACTACCTTAATTTCCTTGGATAAACCTACTAGAAAATAGAAAAATGGATCTAGCTTCAATGGATCCTTGGATGGCTTGAAGTTCTTGAAGCAGAATCATGACACGAAAACAAGTTCAAGTAAGATCATCACTTGAAATAAGATTGTTATAGTTATAGAAATTGAACCAAAGTTTGAATATGATTATTACCTTATATTAGAATGATAACCTACTGTAAGAAACAAAGATTTCTTGAGGTTGGATGATCACCTTACAATATTGGAAGTGAGCTAGCAAACTTGAAAGTATTCTTGATTTTATGAAACTAGAACTTTTGGAATTTATGAAGAACACTTAGAACTTGAAGATAGAACTTGAGAGAGATCAATTAGATGAAGAAAATTGAAGAATGAAAGTGTTTGTAGGTGTTTTTGGTCGTTGGTGTATGGATTAGATATAAAGGATATGTAATTTTGTTTTCATGTAAATAAGTCATGAATGATTACTCATATTTTTGTAATTTTATGAGATATTTCATGCTAGTTGCCAAATGATGGTTCCCACATGTGTTAGGTGACTCACATGGGCTGCTAAGAGCTGATCATTGGAGTGTATATACCAATAGTACATACATCTAAAAGCTGTGTATTGTACGAGTACGAATACGGGTGCATACGAGTAGAATTGTTGATGAAACTGAACGAGGATGTAATTGTAAGCATTTTTGTTAAGTAGAAGTATTTTGATAAGTGTATTGAAGTCTTTCAAAAGTGTATTAATACATATTAAAACACTACATGTATATACATTTTAACTGAGTCGTTAAGTCATCGTTAGTCGTTACATGTAAATGTTGTTTTGAAACCTTTAGGTTAACGATCTTGTTAAATGTTGTTAACCCAATGTTTATAATATCAAAAGATATTTTAAATTATTATATTATCATGATATTATGATGTACGAATATCTCTTAATATGATATATATACATTAAATGTCGTTACAACGATAATCGTTACATATATGTCTCGTTTCAAAATTATTAAGTTAGTAGTCTTGTTTTTACATATGTAGTTCATTGTTAATATACTTAATGATATGTTTAATTATCATAATATAATGTTAACTATATATATAACCATATATATGTCATCATATAGTTTTTACAAGTTTTAACGTTCGTGAATCACCGGTCAACTTGGGTGGTCAATTGTCTATATGAAACCTATTTCAATTAATCAAGTCTTAACAAGTTTGATTGCTTAACATGTTGGAAACATTTAATCATGTAAATATCAATCTCAATTAATATATATAAACATGGAAAAGTTCGGGTCACTACAATACATCAACAAATAACGAAGTATTGATTCATAATTTCAATGTCATTAAAGAAATACTGCGTAAAAGTTATGTACTTTTTAAAGCCTTTAGGGATTATTCAATTTTAGTTTCAACCGTAAATCAAATGAGTTTAATTTAACATTAACTCATTAAATCTATGTTACATCTGAAGAAAATATACATATATATATTTTCATAAAGACTGTAATAAAATTCTTTTGTACAAAATATTAATTGTGAATTTTTTTTTAACGGGTAGGTAATACCCGAGAGATATATAAATTCACAATTAATATGTTACATTCTTCGAATTTGATTCAGCAAATCATCCATTATACTCCCTACTTTCAAAACAATATACATTCTTTTATATAAATCAAAACAACCATACTCATTCAAAATTTAATTACATATTCTGATTTTGAAATCTCAAAATTCAACTTGAGATATGACCAAAATCATCACTCTTAGATCTTTACATCTTTCACAAGCTATATTTTGACTTCAAAACGGTGTTAGAACATCAAATGTATGTTAACGATTACAATTTGTGTTCAAACCCTTCGAAAATTTCTGAAGACACTTCGAATGATGAGCAATCGAGATGATGATCCAACCACATGTTACCCACAGTTATGTACCCGAAAAACTCTTGAAACCAAAGTAAAATTTTAAACAACGTATCCGCGTCAGATTCTTTGGCATTTATTAGCAAAAATAACTTTGCGACTCCTATTCAAAGTAGCCAGTTTTGTCACAGCTCCAGCAAGTCAACTTCGACTTTTCAGTCAGACTAACCTTATTATAACCTTGAGATATACACCATCGTTACCAGGGAACCTTTTACATTCCACCACATTATTAGCAGATGTACCAACAACTTCATTACCCTTTGACTTTAGCCTCTCCAAAAAGTCATTATAATTATTCATTGAAACCCCATCATTTACTCATTCGCATCTTGTAATGAGAATTGCCATACGAATCATTGGGAATTAGCAATCAGTAATTTGAAATCTCACAGCATGTCTACGCCAACAGTTATATGTGTATACATAACGTCTATCTTCTGGACTTAATTTGAATGTGAAGTTTCTGAAAAACACTACGAACTACGAATTGGTTCTCCGAAAATGGAAAAAATGCTGATGAAGCAGCAAAAACTATAAACGACTTTAAACGGTAAAAGCTGGATGATAATGATGAAGTGTGCTGGCAAAGCGCAGAAAAAGAGAAGTTTTGGAACTGGAAAACGGATTGAGCAAAGTAGGAAGGAGGCTGTGGACAAATTACAAAGACTGAACCTGACTTCAAAGAATCCAAATGATTCAGTACCTGCTGAAGTCATTAACGAATACCTTGCTCCTGACTCTAGACCCCTGCGGACAATATTCTTCATCATCCTCTGATCTTAGAAATTCTAAGATATCATCGTATCTTTCATTATAAATATCCTCCATATTTCTGAAGATATTTTAATAATTATTCTTATCTAAAATTATTTACCTCTTCGTGCTATCTATATTACATCATAAAAGAAACTATTTTTGTTTCTAAATTTTGAAACATTCAAGTTTAAAATAGGAATACTTTTGAAGTAGTGTTGGGGGCTGAAGCATGAGTTAGTATAATATAATGACACTTGATCAACGTGATTATATTACAGTAAGTCATGCTGAGTTTTTAAATGGAACATGATGATTCACAGATCATAACATCATCATGTGCCATGTTATACGACTCATGTATTCTACTTAATCTCTAAAAATATCAAGAAAATATTTTCTTAATAATTCGATCTTTTCCGAGGTATTCTGATAATTTGAAAAATCAAGATCGTGCCATTACGATTTCCTTCTTAGAACATTAACATTATTCCGAAATTTTTATATGCGAATTCTGGACCATTACAAGCAGTGCTTAATCGCAAGAAGAAGAAACGAAAGGACAAAACTCCGAAATAGAAATTGGGGTATAAATTACAGCAAATAAAAGAGAGAATTAACTATGAATGATAATGATTATAGAAGACAGAAGCAGAGACTTTGAAATATAAGGGAACATATAAAGCCCAACGACAAACCAGAAATTATAAACCATATATATCGATGCATATAGCAATATAAAGACACGGGAGAACTAGAAACACTATAAACCCACGAGTATAGTAGAAGTAAATAGATTCTTCCGGCGGTAGATGAAAAAAAAGAATGACCGATATGAAAGTTAGAAGTATATCGAGAATCAGAACTGGATGGAGCATATTGATGAATACTTTAAAATATGAGTTGATGGGGAAAGAATAGAAGGTGATGAAACATGACTAGGAACTTAGAAATCAACAGATTTAACTCACACAATGGCGGAATAAGTGAATCAAACCCTCTAGTGAATAGGTTAAGTTTTTTTTTTATTAATTTAGTCAAACCACAACTAAATCAAGTGTGATTAGATCAAAACCTAGAGCTATTATTCACCACCTGGGTGATTTGGACTGAGAAAGAATCGGAGGAGCTCACTAGATCTGAGTGTGTGTAACAAATGAGAGGCTTAACCTAAAATGAAGAACATAAGACTTTATATACCCCTGCTATTGACTCACCCATACGATTCATTCATCACACGTACGAGTTGGCTTCATCAGCCGTACGGGTGATCACTCACTAGTGTCTTCTCATTTAGGTTGTAATTGTGACTTAGCTCAGCATCAACCGTGCGTATGAGCCTATCAGCCGTACTAGTGAGGCTTCACTCGTACGTCTGACTAAGTCTAACATAGTCAAACATCTAAATCTCGTTCCTGCAGTTCCTGTAACCACATACAAACATGGATAGGATAATAACGAGCAATCATGGTGGCCTGTAAACTGTTGTACCTGCAATGGACGTGGGTAGATGTCTAGAGACTTGTATAAAATGCATCAACAGAAGGTGTGAGTTGTAAGGAAACGAAGGAGGTAAATTTATAAGAAAATCTCCGACAGAACAATTAAAATGGACGATCGCATTTAAAGCGGATCCTAATTCCCTTGATTACCGGAGAGTCAAATCTTATTAAGAAGATTTTCTTCAAATCCCTTGAAATCTGGGAATCAATCATATCTACGTCAAATGATAAGATGAATCTACACTTACTCATTTCACTCTTCTATGTTAGCTTCATTCGTACTCTTCATATAAATGGATTGTTTATCCAAATTATTCGCTGATGATAAAACTCTAATTTTCAGCCCGTATGCATCATGAAAACATACTTATTATCATTCACGACCTTTCCACTCAAATTTCGGGACGAAATTTCTTTAACGGGTAGGTACTGTGACAACCCAGAAATTTCCAACCAAATTTAAACTTTAATCTTTATATGTTTCCGACACGATAAACAATATTTGTTAAGTTAAATTTCAAGAATTTTAAACTATGTTCATACATTCATTCAACCTCGACCAAGTTCCAACGATTCACGAACCTTTAAACGAATATGATTATATATGTATATGTGTATATATATTATAACTTGAAACGTAAACAAAATATTAGATTAAATACTTTATATGATTATATATGTTTCAAAATGTTTATCAATGGAATTAGAAGATAAGATCAAATGATTGAATTATCAGATATATTAAATTATGATTACAAGTCTCTGTTGAAAGGCCCACGTTGATTTGAGAAATCTTTTCATTTTAACAATATTCGGAAAATGGTAAAGTGATTTATAAATAAGAACAAATTATCAATCATTGAGAACTAAATAAAGGATAGTGGAAGATTGAATCTCATAAACACTCTATTGATCTATTTAGTTTCAAACGTACAAAAACGTGAAAAGAACTTTATTATTAAAACGTATATAACTTTTATAAATATCTACAACCACTTTTGACAACTCATTACTTAACTAGTATGATAAAGATAACGATATTTATATTTTATTTTATTAAATATATATAACAATTTAAATTAATATTATATATATTTATACGCGTATTATACGTACATAGTTTTATACTTTTACTATACTTAAACTTTACCTTTACTTTACTTTTACTTTACTTTAACTTTAATAATTTACTTTAATAATTCATACTTTAATGATTAACTTTAATAATTCATACTTTAATAATTCACTTTAATAATTCATACTTTAATAATTCACTTTAATAATTCATACTTTAATAATTCACTTTAATAATTCATACTTTAATAATTCACTTTAATAATTCAAAAATCTATTATAAATAGAATTTAATAGGTTTCATTATTTCATAGAAACTTGAAAATATTTTTCTCTAAACTCTCTCAATCGATTTACATATATATATTTACTCCGTATTATTTCAAGATATTATTAGTATACATAAAATATTACGACGGAGTGCTGTCCGAGTGATTTTGAAATTGTTTTTCGAGTGGGATAGGATTAAGGAAATTATGGGTTATAGCTATGGAGGTGATTGAGTATGGTTCATGGGTATGCTCATGAGATCAATATAGTGTTTATCATTTTCGTTGCGTCTACGTACCTTTCCTGCAATATTGAATCTCAATATTGATACGTGAGTACTCATAATTTAACTTTTACATACTAATAGTGTATCCCTGACTAGTGCTCGAGTATTTAGGATTATGCATGCTTGTACTTTTGATATTGCCCTTAGACAGGTTAGGTTGAATCTTGAATTAGTTACACTTGCGGTTGAGATAAGGTATAAGATATGCATGTCCTTGGAAAGCTAGCAAAAAATTAAGAACTTTTCCTTTAGATATCGAATAGTTTCGATGAACGGATTAGAAGTTATAATCAATTGAATTTTAGATATTTTTATTAAAAATGATTATTATTATTATCGTCGTTTTTATCGTCGTTCTAGTTTTATCTTATTATTATCATTATTATTATCTTTATCAATAAAAGGGATTTATCATTAAAAATTGTTATTTTTTTTTATTATTACTATCGTTATTATCGTTAAAGTTATAATTAGTATTATTATTATTATCCAATTATTATTATTATTATTATTATTATTATTATTATTATTATTATTATTATTATTATTATTATTATTATTATTATTATTATTATTATTATTATTATTATTATTATTATTATTATTAGTATTATTATTATTATTATCATTATTAATATATATATCATTATTTAAAAATGGTTATTGTTATTGTTATTATTATTATTACTATATTATCATTAAGATAATTATTAGTATTATCATTAATAATGTTATAGTAACTATCATTATTAATATTAGTGTAATTAAAACAAATATTTGTAACACCTAATTATTTTGATTACTATTATTATCATTATTATGAACACGATATAAAAGACGATTAAAAGCTATTAAACGAAACGATTAGGAAATAATGAGTAAGAGTATCATGTTGAAATTAAAATATTATAAGATATTGATTTAGATAAAATTATCGTTCTTATTATTTTTATCATTACTATTATTATTAAAAGTATCGTTAGTATTAAAACTATCATTTTAACAAAAATTATCATTTTAATAGAAATGTCATTGTTACTATAAAATATCATTATTATTATTATTTTAAATAGAATTATTATTTTAAAGATAATATTAAAAATTATCGTAAATATTAAAGTTATCATAATTAGAATTATCGTTTTATCATAATGTCATCTTAGTAATTATAAATATTGATATTTTTATAATAATAATTATTATTACAAAATAATATAACTTTTACTTACTATCATTATAGATGTTATTTTATCAAATAAATATGTGATACAAACATATTTTACTACGTGTAATAACTTACTTTAATAATACCTATCATATTATCTTTATGATATTAAATGAACCCTATAAATTTTATTACTTAATATATATAAAAGTATATTTTATTATATAAATTTAATATAAAATTTTATTTATTAATAAATAAATTATATTATTTACTCTAATAAATCTTTTAAAAATATTTAAAAATATAAAACGACGATATTTAAACTATATATTAATCATGTATAGATTTTTGGAAATTATTTTGAGTCAAATTTACTTTTGTTGACTTTTACATATTAGTCTCGAGCATTAGGATTGTGGTACACTATGACTTGACCTAATTTGTTAGACAAATATTGACCAACACATAAATATATAATTAATTTAGGTTCGTGAATCCGAGGCCAACCTTGCACTTGTTCAATGACGTTATATGTATTTTTACTACGAAATACAGTATGGTGAGTTTCATTTGCCTTTTTACCCTTTATATTTTTGGGACTGAGAATACATGCACTTTTATAAATGTTTGACGAAATAGACACAAGTAATTGAAACTACATTCTATGGTTGAATTATCGAAATCGAATATGCCCCTTTTTATTAAAGTCTGGTAATCTAAGAATTAGGGAACAGACACCCTAATTGACGCGAATCCTAAAGATAGATCTATTGGGCCTAACAAACCCCATCCAAAGTACCGGATGCTTTAGTACTTCGAAATTTATATCATGTCCGAAGGAGGATCCCGGAATGATAGGGGATATTCTTATATATATCTAGTTAATGTCGGTTACCAGGTGTTCACCATATGAATGATTATTTTTGTCTCTATGCATGGGACGTATATTTATGAGAACTGGAAATGAAATTCTTGTGGTCTATTAAAATGATGGAAATAAATAATTATGATAAACTAATGAACTCACCAACCTTTTAGTTGACACTTTAAAGCATGTTTATTCTCAGGTGTTAAAGAAATCTTCCGCTGTGCATTTGCTCATTTTAAAGATATTACTTGGAGTCTTTCATAGTATATTTCGAAGAACGTTGCATTCGAGTCACTGAGTTCATCAAAGATTATTATTAAATCAATTTATAGTTGGATAGTGGATATTATGAAATGGTATGCATGCCTGTCAATTTTCGATGTAAAGAAAGTTTGTCTTTTAAAAATGAATGCAATGTTTGTAAAATGTATCATATAGAGGTCAAATACCTCGCAATGTAATCAACTATTGTGAATCGTTTATAATGTATATGAACGGGTCCTTTCATATGCATGCTTGTACTTTTGATATTGCCCTTAGATTTATGTTGAATCCTGAATTAGTTACACTTGCGGTTGAGATAAGGTATAAGATATGCATGTCCTTGGAAGGCTAGCGAAAAATTGAGAACTTTTCATTTAGATATCGAATGGGTTCGATGAACGGATTAGAAGTTATAGTCAATTGAATTTTTATAAAAGTGATTATTATTATCGTCGTTATTACCGTCGTTCTAGTTTTATCTTATTATTATCATTATTAATAAAAGGAATTATCATTAAAAATTGTTATTTTTATTATTATTACTATTGTTATCATCATTAAAGTTATAATTAGTATTATTATTATTATTATTATTATTATTATTACTATTATCTTATTATTATTATTATTATTATTATTATTATTATTATTATTATTATTATTATTATTATTATTATTATTATTATTATCATTATTAATATATATATCACTATTTAAAAATGGTTATTGTTATTGTTATTATTATTATTATTATTATCATTAAAATAGTTATTAGTATTATTAATAATATCATAGTAATTATCATTATTAGTATTATTGTAATTAAAACTAATATTAGTAACACCTAATTCTTTTTAGTACTATTATTATTAGTATTATGAACACAATATAAAAGACGATTAAAAGCTATTAAACGAAACGATTAGGAAATAATGAGTATGAGTATCATGATAAAATTAAAATATTATAAGATATTGATCTAGATAAAATTATCATTCTTATTATTTTTATTATTACTATTATTATTAAAAGTATCGTTAGTATTAAAACTATCATTTTAACAAAAAATATCATTTTAATAGAAATGTCATTGTTATTATAAAATATCATTATTATTATCATTTTAAATAGAATTATTATTTTAAAGTTAATATTAAAAAGTATCGTAAATATTAAAGTTATCATAATTAGAATTATCGTTTTATTATAATATCATTATTAGTAAATATAAATATTGATATTTTTATTAAAAGAATAATAATAATTATTATTGCAAAATAATACAACTTTTACTTTTTATTATTATCAATGTTATTTTATCAAATAAATATGTAATACAAATAATATAATTACCTTAATAAAACCTATCATAATATTTTTTTAAATTAACTTTATAAATTTTATTACTTAAGATATATAAAAGTATATTTTTATATAAAATTTTATTTATTAATAAATGAATTATATTATTTACTCTATTAAATCTTTTAAAAATATTTAAAAATATAAAACAACGATATTTAAACTATATAATAATCATGTATAAATTTTGGAAATCATTTTGAGTCAAATTAACTTTTGTTGACCTTTGCATATTAGTCTCGAGCATTAGGATTGTGGTACACTATGACTTGACCTAATTTGTTAGACAAATATTGACCAGCACATATATATACATAATTAATTTAGGTTCGTGAATCCGAGGCCAACCTTGCACTTGTTCAATGACGTTATATGTATTTTTACTACGAAATACAGTATGGTGAGTTTAATTGGCCTTTTTACCCTTTATATTTTTGGGTTGAGAATACAAGCGCAATTTTTATAAATGATTTACAAAATAGACACAAGTACGTGAAACTACATTCTATGGTTGAATTATCGAAATTGAATATGCCCCTTTTTATTAAGTCTGGTAATCTAAGACTTAGGGAACAGACACCCTAATTGACGCGAATCCTAAAGATAGATCTATCGGGCCTAACAAACCCCATCCAAAGTATCGGATGCTTTAGTACTTCGAAATTTATATCATGTCCGAAGGAGGATCCCGGAATGATGGGGATATTCTTATATGCATATTGTTAATGTCGGTTACCAGGTGTTCAATCCATATGAATGATTATTTTTGTCTCTATGCATGGGACGTATATTTATGAGAACTGGAAATGAAATTCTTGTGGTCTATTAAAATGATGGAAATGAATGATTATGATAAACTAATGAACTCACCAACCTTTTGGTTGACACTTTAAAGCATGTTTATTCTCAGGTATAAAAGAAATCTTCTGCTGTGCATTTGCTTGTTTTAAAGATATTACTTCGAATATTTCATGGCATATTTCGAAGAACGTTGCATTCGAGTCATTGAGTTCATCAAAGATTACTATTAAGTTAGTTTATAATTGGATAGTGGATATTATGAAATGGTATGCATGCCTGTCAATTTTCGATGTAAAGAAAGTTTGTCTTTTTAAAACGAATGCAATGTTTGTAATATGTATCATATAGAGGTCAAATACCTCGCGATGTAATCAACTATTGTGAATCATTTATAATGTATATGAACGGGTCCTTTCAGTATGCAACAGCGGAAGCTCTTAATAATCACCTGAGAATAAACATGCTTAAAACGTCAACAAAAATGTTGGTGAGTTATAGGTTTAACCTATATATTATCAAATCATAATAATAGACCACAAGATTTCATATTTAAATATACATCCCATACATAGAGATAAAAATCATTCATATGGTGAACACCTGGTGACCGACATTAACAAGATGCATATAAGAATATCCCCTATCATTCCGGGAAATCTTTCGGACATGATAAAAACAACATCGAAGTACTAAAGCATCCGGTACTTTGGATGGGGTTCGTTAGGCCCAATAGATCTATCTTTAGGATTCGCGTCAATTAGTAGATCGGTTTACTAATTCTTAGGTTACCAAGCAAAAGGGGCATATTCGGCTACGATCATTCACTGATATAATGTAGTTTCATTAACTTGTGTCTATTTCATAAAACATTTATAAAACTGTATGTATTCTCATCCCAAAATATTAGATTTTAAAAGTGGGACTATAACTCACTTTCACAGATTTTTACTTCGTCGGGAAGTAAGACTTGGCCACTGGTCGATTCACGAACCTATACAAATATGTACATATATATCAAAGTATGATCAAAATATATTTACAACATTTTTTATTACGTGTTAATGATTTGAGTTTGTTAAGTCAGCAGTCCTCGTTAGTAACCTACAGCTAGTTGTCCACAGTTAGATGTACAGAAATAAATAAATATAAATTAACTTGTATCAATCCACGACCCAGTGTATACAAGCCTCAGGCTAGACCACAACTCAAACTATATATATTATTTTAGAATCAACCTCAACCCTGTATAGCTAACTCCAACAGTACTGCATATAGAGTGTCTATGGTTGTTCCAAAATATATTATATAGATGGGTCGATATGATATGTCAAAATATTGTATACGTGTCTATGGTATCCCAAGATTACATAATATATATTAGAATACATGAATAATACAATATAAGTTAGCTAGGATATGATTTGTATAGAATTGTTACAATATTTCCCGTAGCTACAACAATCAAAAATATCCAATCTTGTTTTACCCATAACTTCTTCGTTTTAAATCCGTTTTGAGTGAATCAAATTGCTATGGTTTCATATTGAACTCTATTTTATGAATCTAAATAGAAAAAGTATAGGTTTATAGTCAGAAATATAAGTTACAAGTTGTTTTTGTAAGAGGTAGTCATTTCAGTCGAAAGAACGACGTCTTGATGACCATTTTGAAAAACATACTTCCACTTTGAGTTTAACCACGATTTTTGGATATAGTTTAATGTTCATAAGAAAAATCATTTTCCTAGAAGAACAACTTTTAAATCAAAGTTTATCATAGTTTTTTTTATCAAACCCAAAACAGTCCGCGTTGTTACTACGACGGCGTATATCCGGTGTTACGGTGTTTTTCGTGTTTTCAGGTTTTAAATCATTAAGTTAGCATATCATATAGATATAGAACATGTGTTTAGTTGATTTTAAAAGTCAAGTTAGAAGGATTAACTTTTATTTGCGAACAAGTTTAGAATTAACTAAACTATGTTCTAGTGATTACGAGTTTAAACCTTCGAATAAGATAGTTTTATATATATGAATCAAATGATGTTATGAACATCATTACTAACTCAAGTTTAGTAGGTAAACCTACTGGAAGTGACAAGAGATGATCTAGCTTCAAAGGATCTTGGATGGCTTGAAAGTTCTTGAAGTATGATCATGACACAAAAACAAGTTCAAGTAAGATTTTTACTCGAATTAAGATAGTTTATAGTTATAGAAATTGAATCAAAGTTTGAATATGAATATTACCTTGAATAGGAAAGATAACCTACTGTAAATAACAAAGGTCTCTTGATCTTATATGATTACTTGGAATGGATTAGAAAGCTTGGATGTAAACTAGTAAACTTGAAAGGATTTTCGAAGTGTTCTTGAAGTGTTCTTCCTAAGATGATTATAGCTTGATTCTTGAAGTAATTTTTGATGAAGATGATGATTAGCTACTAGAAAAATTCATTCATAAGTGTGTGTGTATGTGTGTGTGTGTGTGTGTGTGTGTGTGTGTGTGTGTTGAGAGAGAATTAGAAAAGAGAATTGGAAGTGAAATAGAGTGAATGATGAGTGGCAAGTGGTGAGTGGTGAGTGGGGTTAAAAGGAGTTCTAGTTAGTTGACTAGTTAATGGTAGAAGTTAAAATTGATTAGTCATACAAGACATAATCAAGAGTGGAATCACATGCTAGTTTCTATTGGTATATACCCACAGTAAGTACGTCTAGAAGCTGTGTATAATACGGGTGTGAATACGACTAGAATTCTTGATGGAAAAAGAATGGGAATGTAACTGTACCCATTTTCATTAAGTATGAGTGTTTTGATATATGTATTGAAGTCTTCCAAAAGTATATTAATACATCTAAATACACTACATGTATATACATATTAACTGAATCGTTAAGTCATCGTTAGTCGTTACATGTAAGTGTTGTTTTGAAACCTTTAAGTTAACGATCTCATTTAATGTTGTTAACCCATTGTTTATTATATCTAATGAGATGTTATATTATTATCATATCATGATATTATGATATATTAATATATCTTAATATGATATATATACATTTAAATGTTGTTACAACGATAATCGTTATATATATGTCTCGTTTCGAAATCCTTAAGTTAGTAGTATTGTTTTTACATATGTAGTTCATTGTTAACATACTTAAATATATATATAATTATAATTTTATCATGTTAAATATAGTGTAACAATATCTTAATATGATACATATGTATTTAGTAAGACGTTGTAATAACGATAATCGTTACATATATCGTTTCGAGTTTCTTAACTTAGTAGTCTCATTTTTATGTATATAAATCATTGTTAATATACTTATGGAGATACTTACTTATCATAATATCATGTTAACTATATGTATATTCATATATATATATATCGTCATGTCATTTTTACAAGTTTTAACGTTCGTGAATCGCCGGTCAACTTGGGTGGTAAATTATCTACATGAAACTCATTTCAAATAATCAAGTCTTAACAATTTGATTGCTTAACATGTTGGAAACACTTAATCATGTAAAAATCAATTTCATTTAATATATATAAACATGAAAAAGTTCGGGTCACTACACAAAACCCATGTATAAACTTACACATGCATACATCCCCACATATATATATATATATATATATATATATATATATATATATATATATATATATATATATATATATATACACACATTTACACAACAACTAACACTTTATTCAATTCAACCCATAAATGAACGAGTTATAATCGTACTGATGATTAAATATGTACCTTTAGACATGTATGGGAAAACGGGATGTTACAACTCTCCCCCACTTGAATTGGAGCGCGTCCTCACGATCGAAGCCGCATGACAAGCTGGAAGATAAACCAAAAGAAACTCTTCGTATTCCCACGTAAACTCGAAACCCTTTCAATGTCACCATTTCACTTTGAAAGTTCTAACTTCTTTGTTCCGCAACATTTTAACCTTCTCATCAAGGATTGCAATCGGCTCTTTGACATACTCTAACTTATTATTCAACGCGATCTCATCTAATGGCACCCAAGTCGAGTCATCCGCAAGAAACTTACGAAGATGGGAAACATGAAATGTATTATGGATTTTCGCAAGCTCTTCGGGTAACTCTAGTCTATAAGCAACCTCACCAACACGAGCCAAAACCTTTAAAGGACCAATAAACCGAGGAGCTAACTCTCCTCGTTTCTGAAACCTAATAACACCTTTCCATGGTGAAACTTTAAGCATCACCATGTCACCTTCTTGAAACTCAATCGTTCACCTTCCTTTATCGGCATAAGATTTTTGTCTATCTTGCGCCGCTTTAAGTCGAGCCCGAATCATATCAATCTTACTATTCGTCTCTAAAACCAAATTGGTACTCCCGATTTCTCGTTGACCCACTTCACCCCAACAAATAGGAGTTCGACACCTACGCCCATAAAGCATCTCATAAGGTGGCATTCCAATACTAGTGTGGTGACTATTATTGTACGAGAATTTCACCAATGGTAAGTGCTCATCCCAACTTCCACCAAAATCAATAACACACGCTCTTAACATATCCTCCAACGTTTGATTCGTACGCTCGATTTGACCATCCGTTTGAGGATGATACGCCGTGCTCATTTTCAATTGAGTACCCATATCTTCATGAAACTTATTCTAAAACTGAGACGTGAATCGAGTATCTCGATCCGAAACAATAGATATAGGAACCCCATGTCTCGATATCATCTCCTTGATAAACAACTTAGACAAAGTCTCCGATGATATCGTTTCCCGAATGGGAAGAAATAAAGCATTCTTTGTCAATCGATCAACTATCACCCAAATCGTATCAAATTGGGTTCTCGCCGTCTTTGGTAACTTGGTAATGAAGTCCATGGTAATGTGCTCTCATTTCCATTTTGGGACTTCCAAAGGTTGTAACTTACCGTACGGCTTTTGGTGTTCGGCTTTAACTTGCAAACACATGATGCATTGTTCAACATACTTAACAACATCACATTTCATGCCCGGCCACCAATACTCCTTATTTAAATCAACGTACATTTTCGTCGCGCCTGGATGAATGGAATACTTTGACTTATGTGCTTCATAAAGTAGCACCCGCAGGTAATCACCCATCTTAGGCACCCACACTCTTCCTTGAAAAGACAACAAACCATGCGGGCCTAAAGTAATGAACTCCGTTTTCCCCACGATTCGTTCCTCATGCTTGTTGTGAATGTAAGCTTCTATTTGAATCTCACCAATCTTTACAAGAAAATCGTTAGTAATGATCTACTTAACGCATCCGCGACCACATTCGCCTTGCCCGGATGATAAAGTATCTCACAATCATAATCTTTTACCACATCCATCCATCTACGTTGACGATAATTCAAATCTCGTTGATTAAAGAGGTGTTTCAAACTCTTATGATCCGAGTAAATCGTACTGTAAGACCCGAATATTTTTCCTTGTACATATGTGTAATTAAGTTACTTGTATAGTGGAGGTTTCGTTGTATACTTTAAAAGGGAAAAGAATTCTGGCCAGGCCATCTGCGCGCCGCGCAGGCCAGTGGCGTGCCGCACCAAAAGCTGCTGACAGCTCATCTTCCTTTTTAATTAATTATGGGTGAGGGCTTTTTGGTAATTACACTTGGGATCCGACTTTAAGGCTTGGGATCAGTTGTTGGAGCCTCATTTACTCCATCTTCAACAACCCTTATCACTCCCAATTTATTCTAGAGAGAGAGTAAGATCCTAGTGTGAGAAAGCTCAAAATAAGGAAGAAGAAGCTCGAATCGGGTCTAAGTGCAGCTTTAAAGTCGTTCATCTTCCCTCTAGCTACGTTTTGGTGGTAGTGGTATGCTCTAATCTTGATTTCTTAATTTTATTTTGATTAAGGGTTAGGGTTTGGGGTAGATGATGAACTTAAAACCCATTTATGGGTGAATTGGGGGTTTTGGGTGAAATTAGGTCGAGTAGACTCAAAGATGACTAACTAGGGTTTTCAAAGTGTTAAATTGATGTTTATGAACTTAAATTAGTTAGTAAATTGCTAGCACACCTATATATATGTAAATGGGCGTTGTGTGGGTTAGTGGATGACCCGAAATGGGTGTGTTGAATTTAATTGGTCAAATGGGTCAAAATGGACCTAAGTTAATTAATGTTTGTGATTAATGCATAAACCTAGTGTTGAAATGTGTTTTAAACCTATCTTGGCTAATGTTAGGGTTTTGGGTGTGAGTTGACCCAATTTTAGGGTTAAGTGTCCAAATGGGTCAAAACGACCTAGTGATGGTGAGTGTTGCGAGTTTGACCAACTTGAATGGATGTTGATTATGTGTACATTGTAATAGGTGTGTTACCTTGAAGTTTCAAGCTTGGTTTATCGATTCACCGAAGGTGTAAGGTGAGTGGAATGATTATACATGTGTGTATATAATGTATCTATTTGTTGGGCGGGGGATGGGGCTGGGTATACGTGTATATACCACCAAGATTTAGTGATATATTTCGTTGTACACTAACGATGGATATTTAGTTGTCCAAATTGCCCAAGAGTTAGTGATATATTTCGTTGTACACAAACGATTGCTTGAACGGATATTTCGTTGTCCGTGTCGCCTAGGGGTTAGTGATATATTTTGTTGTACACTAACGGTTGTTACGAACACCGATGGGAAATTCGAAGTACCATTCCCTTATGTTATTGGTTAACCATAATTACGCGTTGTATTGTAGTACATTATATTATTCGGGTTATATATATGATATTGTTGTGCTAGCTTGTGATCTTGAAGGGTTTAGAGTTATACTTGCGATGGTATGCTATGTAAATTGCTAGCGTGTATGAGGTATTTGTATAAGTGCTTGCAAGTACGTGTATTATATATGTATATGTATAATTATTGCATTCACTAAGCGTTAGCTTACCCTCTCGTTGTTTACCTTTTTAGGACCCGCTTGGATAAGGGCAAAGGTATTCGCTTGGATTAGTGGCTCGGGGATTATAGCTTTTTGGAAGTTCGACCGAGACTTGGGTAGTTTAACCCCAAACACCATGCTCGATGTGTCGTTTGGCAGTTAAACTTTTTGTGGTCGAAACTCGCGTTATGTATTAAACTTGTAATTTGGGTCGTGTGGGCCCTGCTTCGTAAAACTAATTTTATTAATGGAACGTGTTAGTTTTACATGTATGAGTATGTGGTTGAAAGCGTTTTGTCTAATTATGTCCGAAAAAGGTCAAACACTTTCGTGTAATTGACTTCCGGAGACAGCGGGCTATCCAGGTGATTCTGCGCTCTGCGCGAATACCTGGCGCGCCGCGCCACCAACTGAACAGCCTAAAAAAAAATTTATTTCACATTTTACACGGGTTGTTCGTGGTTTGGTTTGGGTCGTTACAAGTGGTATCAGAGCATGGTCTAAGGGATTTAGGTAGCTTGAGATATGCGCCTAGACTTAGACTTTTGTGTTGTTGTATTATATGCGGGACTTGTAGGATTACGGGTCGGTGCGGGTTTTGATTAGTTCTTTTATGCATAGGTGGACTAACTATGCTATATATATTGATGTTACTAATCATGTGTTATTGTTTTGAACATCGAGCGAGATGGTTGTGATACGTTTGAGCGTGGCATGGCATGTGAACGCAATAGTAAGTCGCGACCACTATCACGGTTGCAAGTCAGGTCAAGCAAGGACGTACGATAAGCCTTGAGCTAGATGTGGGGTGTGCACGGTCATATGCATAGGTATTTATGTGTATTAATTCGTTGGTGATGTCTAATCCATTCTTTAATCTTTAGAATGAAGATGAGAAACGGAACGGATACGAATGGCAACGGTGGTCCTTCTCATGTGGAGGAAACGGACGAAATGACCACCAAAATAGAGGCTGCTCTAGAAAACTATGTTTCGGTTTTCTCTCGAAAGGTTAAGCAAATTCTCGAAGAGTCGGTTTCGAAGCAAATTTTCGATATGATTCGAGAACGAATGACCAATGCCGTTAAAGAAGAAGTTGAAAGGAGGTTTCCTAGACCTCAAATTATGGGCGAGTTGGAGTTTAGCTATAAGAACTTCTTGGCGACTAAGCCTCCTCATTTTCACAGGGATCCCGACCCCATGAAAAGTGCGGTTTGGATTTCCGATGTTGAAGGTTGTTTTCGCATGACCGAGTGCCCTCCCGAGAAAAATACAAGGCTTGCTACTAGTTTGCTACGGGACCATGCTAAAGATTGGCTCGATGGTAAGATTGATATGGTGGGTGATGCGGCTTTCGTAGGGTTATCTTGGGCGGAGTTCAAGAAGGAGTTTTTCCTTGAATATCGTACGCAAGCGGATCTTTCCAAATTGCGCAACGAGTTAAGGAACATGCGTCAAGGGTCTTTGGACCTAAACGCTCTTAAAACCAATTTTCTCGTCAAGGCGCGTTTTTGCCCCGAGTATGTGGGGAATGATCAATTGTTAATGGAAGACTTTCATGCGACCCTTAGAGACGATTTGAAGGGTAAAATTAGTATTGGTCAGGTTGAGACTTTTGCTAAGCTTTTGGCGGTGGCGAAGGGGTTTGAAGCGCAAGCTTCGAGTCTGGTTAGTTATGCGCCAAGTAAAAGAAAGTTTGAAGCTTCTAGTTTTTCAAACAAGAAGAGTAAGGGAGTATGCGAAAGTGTTGGTAGTGTAAAGAAGGGTTCTCCTAGTGTTCACGTGACCACATGTTACAATTGTGGGCAAAAAGGTCACTACTCTCGTGATTGCCCAAAACCGCGTACTAATGTGATCACATGTTTCAATTGTCAACAAGAAGGGCACCGAAAGTCGGAGTGCCCCGAACTCCGAAATGATCAATTTAAGAGAATAGAGAAGGCGGCGGGGTGGGCTAGGGGACGTAATTATTTGATGACCAACGATGAAGCCAAGCAATCCAATGAAGTCGTTTCAGGTACTTTCATGGTTAACTCTAATCCGGCAAGGATTCTATTTGATAGCGGTGCAAATTTATCATTTGTGTCTCAAAAATGTGTGCCTAAACTTAATAAACCGTTAGCTAAGTTAAGTCGTCCGGTAGAAGTCGAAATAGCGGATGGCAAGACGGTGCTAGTGGTTGATGTGTGTAAGGATTGTAATGTTGTGTTTGGTTCCGAGAACTTTAAAATTGATCTCATTCCGATGACTTTGGGTGATTTTGATATCGTGGTTGGTATAGATTGGCTCGATCTTAACAGAGCCGATATTGCGTGCCATGAAAAGTCTATTCTTGTGAAGACCCCAAGTGGGGGAGAGTTAATTATTCATGGCGATAAACGTAGAAGACCTGTACCGATATGCACTTTTGCTCGGGCATGTCGTTTCCTTGTTAGTGGTGGCATGGCTTTTCTTGCCCATGTTGTCGATACTCGTGATGAGCCACCACCTATTCGTGAAATTCCGGTGGTAAGTGAATTTGAAGACGTTTTTTCGGATGAGTTACCGGGTGTTTCGGCGGAAAGACAAGTTGAATTTCGCATTGAGTTGGTTCCGGGAGCTACTCCCATTGCTAAAACTCCTTATCGTTTAGCGCCGACAGAAATGCAAGAATTGTTAAATCAAACCCAAGAGTTACTTGAGAAGGGTTTTATTTGACCGAGTGCTTCGCCTTGGGGCGCTCCGGTTTTATTCGTGAAAAAGAAAGACGGAAGTATGCGTATGTGCATTGATTATCGGGAGTTGAACAAAGTGACAATCAAGAACCGTTATCCATTGCCTAGGATTGACGATTTATTTGATCAACTCCAAGGTGCGACGCATTTCTCTAAAATTGACCTACGGTCCGGCTATCACCAAATGCGGGTCCGTGAGGAAAATATTGAGAAAACAGCTTTTCGTACGCGTTACGGGCATTTTGAGTTTGTAGTTATGCCTTTTGGTCTTACGAATGCATCGGCGGCATTCATGGATCTTATGAACCGAGTGTGCCAACCTATGTTGGACAAGTCAGTAATTGTGTTCATTGACGATATTCTTGTCTACTCTAAGGGTATGAAGGAACACGAACATCATTTACGCGAGGTGTTGAAGACTTTGAGAAAAGAGAATTTATATGATAAGTTCTCGAAATGTGAATTTTGGCTAAGGGAAGTTCAATTCCTTGGCCATATTGTGAACAAGGATGGTATTCAAGTAGATCAGGGGAAGATAGAGATGGTGAAGAGTTGGGGACAACCAACTACGCCTACGGAAATTTGAAGTTTTCTCGGATTGGCCGGTTATTATCGTCGGTTTATCCAAGACTTTTCAAAGATTGCTTCTCCATTAACTAAGTTGACAAGGAAGAATACGAGGTTCAATTGGGAGAACGAGCAAGAAATCGCTTTTCAATTGTTGAAAAAGAAATTGTGTCAAGCTCCGGTCTTAGTGTTGCCGGAAGGTGTAGATGATATGACGTTTTTTTGTGATGCTTCTTTGAATGGGCTCGGGTGTGTTCTAATGCAACGAGGTAAAGTCATTGCTTACGCCTCTCGTCAATTAAAGGAACATGAAAAGAGATACCCGACTCATGATCTTGAATTAGCGGCGGTGGTTCATGCTTTAAAAATTTGGCGCCACTACTTGTATGGTGTCAAGTGTACGATTTATTCGGATCACAAGAGTTTGAAACATCTTTTTGATCAATGGGATTTGAATTATCGTCAACGTAGGTGGATGGATGTGGTGAAAGATTATGATTGTGAAATACTTTACCATCCGGGCAAGGCAAATGTAGTCGCGGATGCGTTAAGTCGAAAGAGTCAACATCCGGCGTTACGATTGGGATTATTACGTATGATTATTACTAACTATTTTCTTGAAAAACTTGGTGTGATTCAAATAGAGGCTTACGTTCACAACAAGCATGCGGAACGAATTATGGGGCAATCGGAATTCATTACAATGGGTTCGCGTGGTTTGTTGTCTTTTCAAGAAAGAGTGTGGGTGCCTAAGATAGGTGATTTCCGAAAGGTGCTTCTTGATGAGGCGCACAAGTCTAAGTATTCCATACATCCGGGTGCGACGAAGATGTACCATGATTTGAGGAAAGATTATTGGTGGCCGGGCATGAAATGTGACGTTGTTAAGTATGTTGAGCAATGCGTCACGTGTTTGCAAGTTAAAGCCAAACACCAAAAGCCGTATGGTAAGTTGCAACCGCTAGAAATTTCGATGTGGAAGTGGGAGCATATTACCATGGATTTTATTACCAAGTTGCTGAAAACGGCAAGAACCCAATTTGACCCTATTTGGGTGATTGTCGATAGATTGACGAAGAGTGCATTGTTTCTTCCTATTAAAGAAGCAATTACATCGGAGGCACTCGCGAAGATGTTCATTAAGGAGGTGATATCGAGACATGGCGTTCCCGCGTCTATTGTTTCGGATCGGGACACGCTTTTTACTTCTCGATTTTGGAAGAAGTTTCATGAAGATATGGGTACGAGGGTGAATATGAGCATGGCGTACCATCCTAAAACGGACGGTCAAACCGAACGTACGAATCAAACGTTGGAAGATATGTTACGTGCGTGTATTATTGATTTCGGTGGTAGTTGGGATGAACATTTGCCTTTGGTGGAATTCTCGTACAATAATAGTTTTCACACTAGTATTGGAATGCCACCATATGAGATGTTATATGGTAGAATGTGTCGGACCCCAATTTTTTGGGGCGAAATGGGTCAAAGGGAAGTCGGGAGCACCGACTTGGTATTGGAGACAAATAGTAAAATCGATATGATTCAGGCTCGTTTAAAGGCGACGCAAGATAGACAAAAATCTTATGACAATAAACGTAGGCGACCGATCGAGTTTCAAGAAGGTGACATGGTGATGCTCAAGGTTTTGCCGTGGAAGGGTATTATTCGATTTCGAAAATAGGGAAAGTTAGCTCCTCGGTTTATTGGGCCGTTTAAGATTTTAGCTCGTGTTGGTGAAGTTGCATATCGATTGGAATTGCCCGAAGAACTTGCGGGGATCCATAACACATTTCATGTTTCCCATCCCCGTAAGTGTCTTGCGGATGATTCTTCATGGATGCCATTAGACGAAATTGAACTAAACAACAAGTTAGAATATGTTAAAGAGCCGATTGCTATACTTGATGAGAAAGTGAAAATGTTGCATAATAAGGAGGTGAGGACCTTTAAGGTTCAATGGTGTCGAAGTAAAGGTTGCGAGTTTACATGGGAACCCGAAGAATTTGTGTTGGTTTATCTTCCCTCTTGTCATGCAGCTTGGATCGCGAGGATGCGCTCCGATGTAAGTGGGGGAGAGTTGTAAGACCTGAATATTTTTCCTTGTACATATGTGTAATTAAGTTACTTGTATAGTGGAGGTTTCGTTGTATACTTTAAAAGGGAAAAGGATTCTGGCCAGGCCATCTGCGCGCCGCGCAGGCCAGTGGCGCGCCGCGCCAAAAGCTGCTGACAGCTCATCTTCCTTTTTAATTAATTATGGGTGAGGGCTTTTTGGTAATTACACTTAGGATCCGACTTTAAGGCTTGGGATTAGTTGTTGGAGCCTCATTTACTCCATCTTCAACAACCCTTATCACTCCCAATTTATTCTAGCGAGAGAGTAAGATCCTAGTGTGAGAAAGCTCAAAATATGGAAGAAGAAGCTCGAATCGGGTCTAAGTGCAAGCTTTAAAGTCGTTCATCTTCCCTCTAGCTACGTTTTGGTGGTAGTGGTATGCTCTAATCTTGATTTCTTGATTTTATTTTGATTAAGGGTTAGGGTTTGGGGTAGATGATGAACTTAAAACCCATTTGTGGGTGAATTGGGGGTTTTGGGTGAAATTGGGTCGAGTAGACTCAAAGATGACTAACTAGGGTTTTCAAAGTGTTAAATTGATTTTTATGAACTTAAATTAGTTAGTAAATTGCTAGCACACCTATATATATATAAATGGGTGTTGTGTGGGTTAGTGGATGACCCGAAATGGGTGTGTTGACTTTAATTGGTCAAATGGGTCAAAATGGACCTAAGTTAATTAATGTTTGTGATTAATGCATAAACCTAGTGTTGAAATGTGTTTTATACCTATCTTGGCTAATGTTAGGGTTTTGGGTGTGAGTTGACCCAATTTTAGGGTTAAGTGTCCAAATGGGTCAAAACAACCTAGTGATGGTGAGTGTTTCGAGTTTGACCAACTTGAATAGATGTTGATTATGTGTACATTGTAATATGTGTGTTACCTTAAAGTTTCAAGCTTGGTTTATCGATTCACCGAAGGCGTAAGGTGAGTGGAATGATTATACATGTGTGTATATAATGTATCTATTTGTAGGGCGGGGGATGGGGCCGTGCAGGGGCGATTTTATGAAGGGACAAGCGGAGGCGGCCGCCCCCGGTGGATTTGCAATTTTCAGTGTAAAAATTTTGGAGTTTTCGACTTTGCTCTCGGTGGATTTTTTTTTTTTTTGCCCCAAAACATACATATTTTGCCCCAAAACCTACATATTTTGCCTCAAAACCTTCAAATTTTGCCCAAAAATTTCCAAATTTCACCTCAAAACCTTCAAATTTTGACCCAAACCTCCATAATTTAGCTGAAAACCTCCATTTTTTTTGTCCCAAAACCTCCATATTTTGCCCAAAAATTTGATACGGTTTTAATTTTTTTTTGCCCCCGGTGAAAAAAAAATCCTGGTACCGCCACTGGGGCCGGGTATACGTGTATATACCACCAAGAGTTAGTGATATATTTCGTTGTACACTAACGATGGATATTTCGTTGTCCAAATTGCCCAAGAGTTAGTGATATATTTCGTTGTACACTAACGATTGCTTGAACGGATATTTCGTTGTCTGTGTCGCCTAGGGGTTAGTGATATATTTCGTTGTACACTAACGGTTGTTACGAAGACCGATGGGAAATTCGAAGTACCATTCCCTTGTGTTATTGGTTAACCATAATTACGCGTTGTATTGTAGTACGTTATATTATTCGGGTTATATATATGATATTGTTGTGCTAGCTTGTGATCTTGAAGGGTTTAGAGTTATACTTGCGATGGTATGCTATGTAAATTGCTAGCGTGTATGAGGTATTTGTATAAGTGCTTGCAAGTAGGTGTATTATATATGTATATGTATAATTATTGCATTCACTAAGCGTTAGCTTACCCTCTCGTTGTTTACCTTTTTAGGATCCGGCTTGGATAAGGGCAAAGGTATTCGCTTGGATTAGTGGCTCGAGGATTATAGCTTTTTGGAAGTTCGACCGAGACTTGGGTAGTTTAACCCCAAACACCATGCTCGATGTGTCGTTTGGCATTTAAACTTTTTGTGGTCGAAACTCGCGTAATGTATTAAACTTGTAATTTGGGTCGTGTGGGCCCCGCTTCGTAAAAACAAATTTTATTAATGGAATGTGTTAGTTTTACATGTATGAATATGTGGTTGAAAGTGTTTTGTCTAATTATGTCAGGAAAAGGTCAAACATTTTCGTGTAATTGACTTCCGGAGACAGCGGGCTGTCCAGGTGATTCTGCGCGCCGCGCGAATTCCTGGCGCGCCGCGCCACCAACTGAACAGCACAAAAAATTTTTTATTTCACATTTTACGCGGGTTGTTCGTGGTTTGGTTTGGGTCGTTACACGTACACTTGACACCATACAAGTAGTGGCGCCAAATTTTCAATGCATGAACCACCGCCACCAATTCAAGGTCATGAGTTGGGTATCTCTTTTCGTGTTCCTTTAGTTGTCGAGAGGCGTAAGCGATGACTTTACCCCCTTTGCATTAGAACACACCCGAGTCCATTTAATGAGGCATCACAATAAACCGTCATATCTTCAATCCCTTCCGGTAATACCAACATCGGAGCTTGACACAATTTCTCCTTTAACAATTGGAAAACAATTTCTTGCTCGTTTTCCCAATTAAACCTCATGTTCTTCCTTGTCAACTTCGTCAAAGGAGAAGCAATTTTAGAAAAGTCTTGGATAAACCGACAATAATAACCGGTCAATCCGAGAAAACTTCGAATTTCCCTAGGCGTAGTCGATTTCCCCAACTCTTCACTGTTTCAATCTTCCCCGGATCTACTTGCATACCTTCTTTATTCACAATATGGCCAATGAATTGAACTTCCCTTAGCCAAAATTCACATTTGGAGAATTTAGCATACAACTTCTCCTTCCGCAACGTCTTCAACACTTCAAGCAAATGGTGTTCATGTTCTTTCATACTATTAGAATAAACAAGTATGTCGTCAATGAACACAATTACCGACTTATCCAACATAGGTTGGCACACTCTGTTCATTAGATCCATGAATGTCGCCGGTGCATTCGTAAGACCAAAAGGTATAACTACAAACTCAAAATGCCCGTAACGAGTTCGGAAAGCCGTTTTCTCTATGTCTTCCTCACGGACCCGCACTTGGTGATAGCTGGACCGTAAGTCAATCTTAGAAAAATATGTTGCACCTTGGAGTTGGTCAAACAACTCGTCAATCCGAGGTAATGGATAACGATTCTTAATCGTCACTTTGTTCAACTCCTGATAGTCGATGCACATCCGCATGCTACCATCTTTCTTTTTCACGAACAAAACCGGAGCACCCCATGGCGAGGAACTCGGTCGAATAAAACATTTTTCAAGCAACTCTTGGGTTTGATTTAACAACTCTTGCATTTCCGTCGGCGCTAAATGATAAGGAGTTTTAGCAATGGGAGTACCTCCCGGAACCAACTCAATGCGAAATTCAACTTGTCTTTCCGCCGGAACACCTGGTACTGAAATGTCCCGTTCATATTGATTATAAACGTTCCATATTAATTTATTTCATTGCGAGGTTTTGACCTCTATATGAGATGTTTTTCAAAGACTGCATTCATTTTTAAAACAATCATAACCTTTATTTTATCGATAAAGGTTTAAAAAGCATTACGTAGATTATCAAATAATGATAATCTAGAATATACCGTTTACACATGACCATTACATAATGGTTTACAATAAGAATATATTACATCAAAAACAAGTTTCTTGAATGCAGTTTTTACATAATATCATGCAAGCATGGACTCCAAATCTTGTCCTTATTTTAGTATGCAACAGCGGAAGCTCTTAATAATCACCTGAGAATAAACATGCTTAAAACGTCAACAAAAATGTTGGTGAGTTATAGGTTTAACCTATATATTATCAAATCATAATAATAGACCATAAGATTTCATATTTCAGTATACATCCCATACATAGAGATAAAAATCATTCATATGGTGAACACCTGGTAACAGACATTAACAAGATGCATATAAGAATAACCCCTATCATTCCGGGAAATCCTTCGGACATGATACAAACGAATTCGAAGTACTAAAGCATCTGGTACTTCGGATGGGATTTATTAGGCCCAATAGATCTATCTTTAGGATTCGCGTCAATTAGTAGATCGGTTTACTAATTCTTAGGCTACCAAGCAAAAGGGGCATATTCGGCTTCGATCATTCACCTATAAAATGTAGTTTCAATTACTTATGTCTATTTTGTAAAACATTTATAAAACTGCATGTATTCTCATCCCAAAATATTAGATTTTAAAAGTGGGACTATAACTCACTTTCACAGATTTTTACTTCGTCGGAGTAAGACTTGGCCACTGGTCGATTCACAAACCTATAACAAATATGTACATATATCAAAGTATGTTCAAAATATATTTACAACATTTTTAATACTTTTTAATGTTTAAAGTTTATTAAGTCAGTTGTCCTTGTTAGTAACCTACAACTAGTTGTCCACAATTAGATGTACAGAAATAAATCGATATATATTATCTTGAATCAATCCACGACCCAGTGTATACACATCTCAGGCTAGATCACAACTCAAAGTATATATATTTTTGGAATCAACCTCAACCTTGTATAGCTAACTCCAACATTACTGCATATAGAGTGTCTATGGTTGTTCCAAATAATATATATACATGGGTCGATATGATATGTCAAAACATTTGCATACGTGTCTATGGTATCCCAAGATTACATAATATATTAGAATACATGTATAATACAATATAAGTTAGTTAGGATATGATTTGTATAGAATTGTTTCAATATTTCCAGTAGCTACAACAATCAAAAAATATCCAATCTTGTTTTACCCATAACTTCTTCGTTTTAAATCCGTTTTGAGTGAATCAAATTGCTATGGTTTCATATTGAACTCTATTTTATGAATATAAATAGAAAAAGTATAGGTTTATAGTCGGAAATATAAGTTACAAGTCATTTTTGTAAGAGGTAGTCATTTCAGTCGAAAGAACGACGTCTTGATGACCATTTTGAAAAACATACTTCCACTTTGAGTTTAACCATGATTTTTGGATATAGTTTCATGTTCATAAGAAAAATAATTTTCTCAGAAGAACAACTTTTAAATCAAAGTTTATCATAATTTTTAATTATCAAACCCAAAACAGCCCGCGGTGTTACTACGACGGCGTATGTCCGGTTTTACGGTGTTTTTTGTGTTTCCAGGTTTTAAATCATTAAGTTAGCATATCATATAGATATAGGACATGTGTTTAGTTAATTTTAAAAGTCAAGTTAGAAGGATTAACTTTTGTTTGTGAACAAGTTTAGAATTAACTAAACTATGTTCTAGTGATTTCAAGTTTAAACCTTCGAATAAGATAGCTTTATATGTATGAATCGAATGATGTTATGAACATCATTACTACCTCAAGTTTTGTGGATAAATCTACTAGAAAAGAGACAAATGGATCTAGCTTCAAAGGATCCTTGGATGGCTTGAAAGTTCCTGAAGCAGAATCATGACACGAAAACAAGTTCAAGTAAGATTTCCACTCGAAATAAGATTGTTATAGTTATAGAAATTAAATCAAAGTTTGAATATGAGTATTACCTTGTATTAGAAAGATATCTTACTGTAAATAAGAAAGATTTCTTGAGGTTGGATGATCACTTTACAAGATTGGAAGTAAGCTAGCAAACTTGGAAGTATTCTTGATTTTATGAAACTAGAACTTATAGAATTTATGAAGAACACTTAGATAAATAAAATTGAAGAATAAAAGTATTTGTAGGTGTTTTTGGTCATTGGTATATGGATTAGATATAAAGGATGTGTAATTTTGTTTACATGTGAATAAGTCATGAATGATTACTAATATTTTTGTAATTTTATGAGATATTCCATGCTAGTTGCCAAATGATGGTTCCCACATGTGTTACGTGACTCACATGGGCTGCTAAGAGCTGATCATTGGAGTGTATATACCAATAGTACATACATCTAAAAGCTGTGTATTGTACGAGTACGAATAAGGGTGCATACAAGTAGAATTGTTGATGAAACTGAACGAGAATGTAATTGTAAGCATTTTTGTTAAGTTGAAGTATTTTGATAAGTGTCTTGAAGTCTTTCAAAAGTGTATTAATACATATTAAAACACTACATGTATATACATTTTAACTGTGTCGTTAAGTCATCGTTAGTCCTTACATGTAAATGTTGTTTTGAAACCTTTAGGTTTACGATCTTGTTAAATGTTGTTAACACGTTGTTTATTATATCTAAAGAGATGTTAAATTATTACATTATCATGATATTATAATATATTAATATATCTTAGTATGATATATATACAGTTAAATGTTGTTACAATGATAATCGTTACATATATGTCTCGTTTCGAAATCATTAAGTTAGTAGTCTTGTTTTTACATATGTAGTTCATTGTTAATACACTTAATGACATGTTTACTTATCATTTATCATGATTAAACATAGTGTAACAATATCTTAATATGATTCATATGTATTTTGTGACGACCCGGAAATTTTCAACCAAATTTAAACTTAATCTTTATATGTTTCCGACAAGATAAGCAAAGTCTGTAATGTTGAAATCTCAAAAATTTTGAAACTATATCCATGTAACCAAATACCCTTTGACAGTGCTCAATGATTCACGAACAATTGTGTGTGTGTGTGTGTATATATATATATATATATATATATATATATATATATATATATATATATATATATATATATATATATATATAATATTTTGAATTAATAAAATACACTTTAACCAATTACAACTAAAAATGTATAAATAATAAATAAAATAAATAAGTTATAATTAAGATGAATATCTATATGATTTCAATGTTCAATTAGTATTATATTGTAATGTATGAATAATGAATATTCAATATATATTATTACATATATTACCTAATTAATAATATGTAATATTAATATAATCAGTTTAATCACAGGTTAAAAATATAATTGTGATAGTACTTTCATTATTATTAATACTATTAATAGTAATATCAATGTTAGTATTATTAATATATATAACACATAAACATAAAATTTGATATGTATAAATTGTTATTACTTTCATTATTATTATAATATCAATATTAATATCAGTATTATGAATGATATTAGTTATAATATAAAAGATATAGATATGAAATTTGGAAATATGTAAATGGTTATATCTTAAATATTATTTGTATTATTAATAGATATTATTATTCTCTTTATCATTAGAATTCATTATTTTTATTATTATCATGAATAACGTGATTATGTAGCATTTTTATAATTATTACTTCTATTATTGTTATTATTACTAAATCTATTAAGTGTTATTACCATTATCATTGAAAATCATTATAATTATCAATATCATTATTATTATTATATATATAAAAAAATAACACAAATTATTATTTTTATCATTAATACGATTAGTATTATCATTTATTACTATTATTATTATTATTGTTATTATTAATATGTATTATTAATATATTTATATTTATTAATAATTAGTATAATTAAATATGAAATAATAACACAGAAAAATATATTAATCTGTTATATATATCGATGTCCCTATTTTTTTTTCTCGTGACTTATTTTTCTGATTGAGAAAAGTTGAATCATGTTGCAGATATAGTTGATCAATCCAGCTGCTAAAAAATCATTCATTTTACTACTAACTTTAGCAACCACACAAAAATTCGTTTAAGCCTGCAATTGATCGATTTTTTTTTAAAAAGGAAAGGGGAAAAACCGCCACTGCCCTATTCCCATTTTATTTCTTGAAAAGCCCGAATTCAAAATTTGTTTCAAAATATAGTATTGTAGTTTTGTTAGGATTCTTTTACTTAATCTTTCTACAAAATTTCAGGATTCAATTCGTGATAACGAGTTCGAATTTTATGAGTCAAACCTTAAAAGTTAAAAGTCAAAGAATTCGTTCATCGCGAAATTCGTGTTTGTTTTGATATTTCAAGTTAAATTGACAATTTTGAAAGTTTCTATGAGTGATTTGAAACATCTTTTGTGTTATAATCTTTGTATAAAACGTCCTAGAATTTGAGATTTGAATTTGAGTTTTTCATTATTATTTTTTTCCGCGAACAGCGATGCATTCTATAAAATTTTTTTTATTTGTTTCGTGTCTAATATTTGATAATACTATTATTAGATGTTATTGTTGTTACAAAGCTACAGCAAATAACAATAGATGTTATGATTGGATTTGATGTGGGATCGATGCAAGTTATGAGGAAGAAGAAGATAGAACTTGTTTTCGGGTTAAATAAATTATGGGTAGAGGTATTATCAAGAAAACAGAATTGGTTAAATGGTGATGGGTGTTTGAGGGTGAGCGGTAGGTCTCGGGTTCGACTCCCGTCAGCAGCAATTCTTTTTATTCAAAGATTTTAAAGGGTATACCTTATTATTTTATCTCTAATATTATTATTATTATTATTATTATTATTATTATTATTATTATTATTATTATTATTATTATTATTATTATTATTATTATTATTATTATTATTATTATTATTATTATTATTTCAGTGTTTATTATTTCTATTGTTATTTTTATTATTGATGAGTGCTATTGTTACTAATACAATTATTGTAATTATTATTATTTTGTAGCAAATAAATAGTTTGTATATAAAATATACTTATAACATATACTATATTACATTAATATTATACAAATTGTTATAAAATATTATTATCCATAATTTTATATATAATTAATTTACATATAGTATAAATATATATTTTAACATAATCATACATATAAATATACATTTTGATACACTATATAATATTTTATGTATATATATATAATTTATAATAAATGACATATATATACACTCTAACTAAAATATTTTAATAAGAATTGAATATATATAAATATTAAGTATAATAATAATATTTGTTTACTATCATCATATGTGTTAATTGTATCTGATAAATAATTGATATAGGTTCGTGAATCCGAGGCCAACCCTGCATTGTTTAATTGTTCAATGTCGTCCTATGTATTTTTACTACAAAATACAGTATGGTGAGTTTCATTTGCCTTTTTACCCTTTATATTTTTGGGCTGAGAATACATGCGCAATTTTTATAAATGTTTTACGAAATAGACACAAGAAATCGAAACTACTTTATATGGTTGAATGATCGAAGCCGAATATGCCCCTTTTTGCTTGGTAACCTAAGAATTAGGGAACATCACTAATTTTGAGAATTACTGCACGCCTAATTGACGCGAATCCTAAAGATAGATCTATTGGGCCTAACGAATCCCATCCAAAGTACCGGATGCTTTAGTACTTCGATGTTGTTTTATCATGTCCGAAGGATTTCCTGGAATGATAGGGGATATTCTTATATGCATCTTGTTAATGTCGGTTACCAGGTGATCAATCCATATGAATGATTATTTTTGTCTCTATGCATGGGACGTATATTTATGAGAACTGTAAATGAAAATCTTGTGGTCTATTAAAATGATGGAAATGATTATTTATGTTAAACTAATGAACTCACCAACCTTTTGGTTGACACTTTAAAGCATGTTTATTCTCAGGTATGAAAGAAATCTTCCGCTGTACATTTGCTCATCTTAGAGATATTACTTGGAGTCATTCATGACATATTTCAAAATACGTTGCATTCGAGTCGTTGAGTTCATCAAGATTATTATTAAGTCAATTATAGTTTGATATATTATGAAATGGTATGCATGCCGTCAACTTTCGATGTAATGACAGATTGTCTTTTCAAAAACGAATGCAATGTTTATAAAATGTATCATATAGAGGTCAAGTACCTCGCGATGTAATCAACTGTTGTGAATCATTTATAATCGATATGGACTTCATCCGGATGGATTAGGACGGGTCGCTTCATATTTAGTAAGACGTTGTTATAACTATAATCATTATATATATATATCGTTTCGAGTTTCTTAATTCAATAAACTCAATTTTATGTATATAACTCATTGTTAAAACACCTAATGAGATACTTACCTATCATAATATCATGTTAACTATATATATAATCATATATATGTCATCATATAGTTTTTATAAGTTTTAACGTTCGTGAATCACCGGTCAACTTGGGTGGTCAATTGTCTATATGAAACATATTTCAATTAATCAAGTCTTAACAAGTTTGATTGCTTAAAATGTTGGAAATATTTAATCATACAAATATAGTTTTCATTTAATATATAATCATGGAAAAGTTCGGGTCACTACAGTACCTACCCGTTAAATAAATTTCATCCCGAAATTTTAAGTTGTAGAAGGTGTTGACGAATCTTCTGGAAATAGGTGCGGGTATTTCTTCTTCATCTGATTTTCACGCTCCCAGGTGAACTCAGGTCCTCTACGAGCATTCCATCGAACCTTAACAATTGGTATCTTGTTTTGCTTAAGTCTTTTAACCTCACGATCCATTATTTCGACGGGTTCTTCAATGAATTGAAGTTTTTCGTTGATTTAAATTTCGTCTAACGGAATAATGAGATCTTCTTTAGCAAAACATTTCTTCAAATTCGAGACGTGAAAAGTGTTATGTACAGCTGCGAGTTGTTGGAGTAACTCAAGTCGGTAAGCTACTGGTCCGACACGTTCAACAATCTTGAATGGTCCAATATACCTTGGATTTAGTTTCCCTCGTTTACCAAATCGAACAACTCTTTTCCAAGGTGAAACTTTAAGCATGACCATCTCACCAATTTCAAATTCTATATCCTTTCTTTTAATGTCAGCGTAGCTCTTTTGTCGACTTTGAGCGGTTTTCAATCGTTGTTGAGTTTGGATGATCTTCTCGGTAGTATCTTGTATTAACTCCGGACCCGTAATCTGTCTATCCCCCACTTCACTCCAACAAATCGGAGACCTGCACTTTCTACCATAAAGTGCTTCAATCGGCGCCATCTCAATGCTTGAATGGTAGCTGTTGTTGTAAGAAAATTCTGCTAACGGTAGATGTCGATCCCAACTGTTTCCGAAATCAATAACATATGCTCGTAACATGTCTTCAAGCGTTTGTATCGTCCTTTCGTCCTGCCCATCAGTTTGTGGATGATAGGCAGTACTCATGTCTAGACGAGTTCCTAATGCTTGCTGTAATGCCTACCAGAATCTTGAAATAAATCTGTCTTTCCTATCAGAGATAATAGAGATTGGTATTCCATGTCTGGAGACGACTTCCTTCAAATATAGTCGTGCTAACTTCTCCATCTTGTCATCTTCTCTTATTGGCTAGAAGTGTGCTAATTTGGTGAGACGATCAACTATTACCCAAATAGTATCAAAACCACTTGTAGTCCTTGGCAATTTAGTGATGAAATCTATGGTAATGTTTTCCCATTTTCATTCCGGGATTTCGGGTTGTTGAAGTAGACCTGATGGTTTCTGATGCTCCGATTTGTCCTTAGAACATGTCAAACATTCCCCTACGTATTTAGCAACATCGGTTTTCATACCTGGCCACCAAAAATGTTTCTTGAGATCCTTGTACATCTTCCCCGTTCCAGGATGTATTGAGTATCTGGTTTTATGAGCTTCTCTAAGTACCATTTCTCTCATATCTCCAAATTTTGGTATCCAAATTCTTTCAGCCCTATACCGGGTTCCGTCTTCCCGAATATTAAGATGCTTCTCCGATCCTTTGGGTATTTCATCCTTTAAATTTCCCTCTTTTAAAACTCCTTGTTGCGCCTCCTTTATTTGAGTAGTAAGGTTAGTGTGAATCATGATATTCATAGCTTTTACTCGAATGGGTTCTCTGTCCTTTCTGCTCAAGGCGTCGGCTACCACATTTGCCTTCCCAGGGTGGTAATGAATCTCAAAGTTGTAATCATTCAACAATTCAATCCACCTACGCTGCCTCATATTCAGTTGTTTCTGATTAAATATGTGTTGAAGACTTTTGTGGTCGGTATATGTAATACTTTTGACCCCATATAAGTAGTGCCTCCAAGTCTTTAATGCAAAAACAACCGCGCCTAATTCCAAATTATGCGTCGTATAATTCTGTTCGTGAATCTTCAATTGTCTAGACGCATAAGCAATTACTTTCGTTCATTGCATTAATACACAACCGAGACCTTGCTTTGAGGCGTCACAATATATCACAAAATCATCATTCCCTTCAGGTAATGACAATATAGGTGCCGTAGTTAACTTTTTCTTCAATAACTAAAACGCTTTCTCTTATTCATCCTTCTATTCCAATTTCTTCCCTTTATGCGTTAATGCAGTCAAGGGTTTTTCTATTCTGGAAAAGTCTTGGATGAACCTTCTGTAGTAACCAGCTAGTCCTAAAAACTGGCGTATGTGTTTCGGAGTTTTCGGGGTTTTCCACTTTTCTACGGTTTCAATCTTTGTTGGATCCACCTGAATACCTTCTTTGTTAACTATGTGACCGAGGAATTGAACTTCTTCCAACTAAAATGCACACTTTGAAAACTTAGCGTACATTTTTTCTTTTCTCAGCAACTCTAGCACTTTTCTCAAATGTTCTTCGTGCTCTTGATCATTCTTTGAGTAAATAAGTATGTCATCGATGAAAACAATGACAAACTTGTCAAGATATGGCCCACACACTCGGTTCATGAGGTCTATGAACACAGCTGGTGCGTTAGTCAATCCAAACGGCATAACCATAAACTCGTAATGACCGTAACGCGTCCTAAAAGCAGTCTTTGAAATGTCATCCTCTTTCACCAGCATTTGGTGATATCCAGAACGTAAATCGATCTTCGAATAAACCAACGAGCCTTGTAGTTGATCAAATAAGTCTTTGATTCTCGGTAATGGTGAAATGTCCCGTTCATATTGATTATAAACGTTCCATATTAATTGATTTCGTCGCGAGGTTTTGACCTCTATATGAGACGTTTTTCAAAGACTGCATTCATTTTTAAAACAACCATAACATTTATTTTATCTATAAAGGTTTAAAAAGCATTACGTAGATTATCAAATAATGATAATCTAAAATATACCGTTTACACACGACCATTACATAATGGTTTACAATAAGAATATATTACATCAAAAATAAGTTTCTTGAATGCAGTTTTTACATAATATCATACAAGCATGGACTCCAAATCTTGTCCTTATTTAGTATACAACAGCACAAGCTCTTAATAATCACCTGAGAATAAACATGCTTAAAACGTCAACAAAAATGTTGGTGAGTTATAGGTTTAACCTATATATTATCAAATCATAAAAATAGACCACAAGATTTCATATTTCAATATACATCCCATACATAGAGATAAAAATCATTCATATGGTGAATACCTGGTAACCGACATTAACAAGATGCATATAAGAATATCCGCTATCATTCCGGAAAATCCTTCGGACATGATAAAAACGAATTCGAAGTACTAAAGCATCTGGTACTTTGGATGGGGTTCGTTAGGCCCAATAGATCTATCTTTAGGATTCGCGTCAATTAGTAGATCGGTTTACTAATTCTTAGGTTACCAAGCAAAAGGGGCATATTCGACTTCGATCATTCACCCATATAATGTAGTTTCATTTACTTGTGTCTATTTCGTAAAACTTTTATAAAACTGCATGTATTCTCATCCCAAAATATTAGATTTTAAAAGTGGGACTATAACTCAGTTTCACAGATTTTTACTTCGTCGGGAGTAAATCTTGGCCACTAGTCGATTCACGAACCGATTACAAATATATACATATATATATCAAAGTATGTTCAAAATATATTTACAACATTTTTAATACATTTTGATGTTTTAAGTTTATTAAGTCAGCTGTCCTCGTTAGTAACCTACAACTAGTTGTCATAGTTAGATGTACAGAAATAAATTGATATATATTATCTTGAATCAATCCACGACCCAGTGTATACATGTCTCAGGCTAGATCACAACTCAAAGTATATATATTTTTGGAATCAACCTCAACCCTGTATAGCTAACTCCAACATTACTGCATATAGAGTGTCTATGGTTGTTCCAAATAATATATATACATGGGTCGATATGATATGTCAAAACATTTGCATACTTGTCTATGGTATCCCAAGATTACATAATATATTAGAATACATGTATAATACAATATGAGTTAGCTAGGATATGATTAATATAGATTTTCTACAATATTTCCCGTAGCTACAACAATAAAAAAATATCCAATCTTGTTTTACCCATAACTTCTTCGTTTTAAATCCGTTTTGAGTGAATCAAATTGCTATGGTTACATATTGAACTCTATTTTATGAATATAAATAGAAAAAGTATAAGTTTATAGTCGTAAATACTGGTTAGAAGTCATTTTTGTAAAGGTAGTCATTTCAATCGAAAGAACGACGTCTAGATGACCATTTTGGAAAACATACTTCCACTTTGAGTTTAACCATGATTTTTGGATATAGTTTCATGTTCATAAGAAAAATCATTTTCCCAGAAGAAAAACTTTTAAATCAAATTTATCATAGGTTTTAATTAACTAACCCAAAATAGCCCGTGGTGTTACTACGACGGCGTATGTCCGGTTTTACGGTGTTTTTCGTGTTTCCAGGTTTTAAATCATTAAGTTAGCATATCATATAGATATAGAACATGTTTTTAGTTAATTTTAAAAGTCAAGTTAGAAGGATTAACTTTTGTTTGCGAACAAGTTTAGAATTAACTAAACTATGATCTAGTGATTTCAAGTTTAAACCTTCGAATAAGGTAGTTTTATATATATGAATCAAATGATGTCATAAATATCATTACTACCTCAGGTTTTGTGGATAAACCTACTGGAAATGAAAAAAATAGATCTAGCTTTAAAGGATCCTTGGATGGCTTGAAAGTTCTTGAAGCAGAATCATGACACGAAAACAAGTTCAAGTAAGATTTCCACTCGAAATAAGATTGTTATAGTTATAGAAATTGAATCAAAGTTTGAATATGAGTATTACCTTTTATTAGAAAGATATCTTACTGTAAATAAGAAAGATTTCTTGAGGTTGGATGATCATTTTACAAGATTGGAAGTAAGCTAGCAAACTTGGAAGTATTCTTGATTTTATGAAACTAGAACTTATAGAATTTATGAAGAACACTTAGAACTTGAAGATAGAACTTGAGAGAGATCAATTATATGAAGAAAATTGAAGAATGAAAGTGTTTGTAGGTGTTTTTGGTTGTTGATATATGGATTAGATATAAAGGATGTATAATTTTGTTTACATGTAAATAAGTCATGAATGATTACTAATATTTTTGTAATTTTATGAGATATTTCATGCTAGTTGCCAAATGATGGTTCCCACATGTGTTAGGTGACTCACATGGGCTGCTAAGAGCTGATCATTGGAGTGTATATACCAATAGTACATACATCTAAAATCTGCGTATTGTACGAGTACAAATACGGGTGCATACGAGTAGAATTGTTGATGAAATTGAACGAGGATGTAATTGTAAGCATTTTTGTTAAGTAGAATTATTTTGATAAGTGTCTTGAAGTCTTTCAAAAGTGTATAAATACATATTAAAACACTACATGTAAATACATTTTAACTGAGTCGTTAAGTCATCGGTAGTCGTTACATGTATATGTTGTTTTGAAACCTTTAGGTTAACGGTCTTGTTAAATGTTGTTAACCCATTGTTTATTATATCTAAAGAGATGTTAAATTGTTTCATTATCATGATATTATGATATATAATATATCTTAGTATGATATATATACAGTTAAATGTCGTTACAACAATAATCGTTACATATATGTCTCTTTTCGAAATCATTAAGTTAGTAGTCTTATTTTTATATATGTAGTTCATTGTTAATACACTTAATGATATATTTACTTATCATTTAACATAATTAACCAAGTGTATCAATATCTTAATATGATTCATATGTACTTAGTAAGACATTGTTATAACGATAATCGTTATATATATCATTTTCGTGTTTGTTAATTCAATAGTCTCATTTTTATGTATATAACTCATTGCTAAAATACCTAATGAGATACTTACTTATCATAATATCATGTTAACTATATATATAACCATATATATGTCATCATATAGTTTTTACACGTTTTTAACATTTGTGAATCACCGGTCAACTTGGGTGGTTAATTGTCTATATGAAACCTATTTCAATTAATCAAGTCTTAAAAAGTTTGATTGGTTAACATGTTGGAAGCACATAATCATGTAAATAACAATTTCATTTAATATATATAAACATGGAAAAGTTTGGGTCACTAAAGTACCTACCCGTTAAATAAATTTCTTCTCGAAATTTTAAGCAGTTGGAGGTGTTGACGTATCTTCTGGAAATAAGTGCAGGTATTTCTTCTTCATCTGATCTTCTCGTTCCCAGGTGAACTTGGGTCCTCTACGGGCATTCCATCGAACCTTAACAATTGGTATTTTGTTTTGCTTAAGTCTTTTAACCTCACGATCCATTATTTTGACGGGTTCTTTGACGAATTGAAGTTTTTCGTTGATTTGGATGTCGTCTAATGGAATAGTGAGATCTTCTTTAGCAAAACATTTCTTTAAATTTGAGACGTGGAAATTGTTATGTACAGCTGCGAGTTGTTGTGGTAATTCAAGTCGGTAAGCTACTGGTCCGACACGATCAATAATCTTGAATGGTTCAATATATCGTGGATTTAATTTCTCTCATTTACCAAATCGAACAACGCATTTCCAAGGTGCAACCTTAAGCATGACCATCTCTCCAATTTCAAATTCTATATCTTTTCTTTTAATGTCGGCGTAGCTCTTTTGTCGACTTTGGGCAGTTTTCAACCGTTGCTGAATTTGGATGATCTTCTCGGTAGTTTCTTGTATTATATCCGGAACCGTAATCTGTCTATCCCCCACTTCACTTCAACAAATTGGAGACCTACACTTTCTACCATAAAGTGCTTCAAACAGCGCCATCTCAATGCTTGAATGGTAGCAGTTGTTGTAGGAAAATTCTGCTAACGGTAGATGTCGATCCTAACTGTTTCCGAAATCAATAACATATGCTTGTAGCATGTCTTCAAGCGTTTGTATCGTCCTTTCACTCTGCCCATCAGTTTGTGGGTGATATGCATTACTCATGTCTAGACGAGTTCCTAATGCTTACTGTAATGTCTGCCAGAATCTTGAAATAAATCTGCCATCCCTATCAGAGATAATAGAGATTGGTATTCCATGTCTGGAGACGACTTCCTTCAAATACAGTCATGCTAACTTCTCCATCTTGTCATCTTCTCTTATTGGCAGGAAGTGTGCTGATTTGGTGAGACGATCAACTATTACCCAAATAGTATCAAAACCACTTGCAGTCCTTGGCAATTTTGTGAAGAAATCCATGATAATGTTTTCCCATTTCCATTCTGGGATTTCGGGTTGTTGAAGTAGACCTGATGGTTTCTGATGCTCAGCTTTAACCTTAGAACACGTCAAACATTCTCCTACGTATTTAGCAACATCGGCTTTCATACCCGGCCACCAAAAATGTTTCTTGAGATCCTTGTACATCTTCCCCGTTCTAGGATGTATTGAGTATCTGGTTTTATGAGCTTCTCTAAGTACCATTTCTCTCATATCTCCAAATTTTGGTACCCAAATCCTTTCAGCCCTATACCGGGTTCCGTCTTCTCGAATATTAAGATGCTTCTCTGATCCTTTGGGTATTTCATCCTTTAAATTTCCCTCTTTTAAAACTCCTTGTTGCGCCTCCTTTATTTGAGTAGTAAGGTTAGTGTGAATCATTACATTCATAGCTTTTACTCGAATGGGTTCTCTGTCCTTTCTGCTCAAGGCGTTGGCTACCACATTTGCCTTTCCCGGGTGATAACGAATCTCAAAGTCGTGATCATTCAATAATTCAATCCATCTGCGCTGCCTCATGTTCAGTTGTTTCTGATTAAAATATGTGTTGAAGACTTTTGTAGTCGGTATATATAATACTTTTGACCCCATATAAGTAGTGCCTCCAAGTCTTTAATGCAAAAACAACCGCGCCTAATTCCAAATCATGCGTCGTATAATTCTGCTCGTGAATCTTCAATTATCTAGACACGTAAGCAATTACTTTCGTTCATTGCATTAATACACAACCGAGACCTTGCTTTGAAGCGTCACAATATATCACAAAATCATCATTCCCTTCAGGTAATGACAATATAGGTTCCGTAGTTAACTTTTTCTTCAACAATTGAAACGCTTTTTCTTGTTCATCCTTCCATTCAAATTTCCTCCCTCTATGCATTAATGCAGTCAAGGGTTTTGCTATTTTGGAAAAATCTTTGATGAATCTCCTGTAATAACCAGCTAGCCCTAAAAATTGGCGTATGTGTTTCGGAGTTTTTGGGGTTTCCTACTTTTCAAAGGTTTTAATCTTTGCTGGATCCACCTGAATACCTTCTTTGTTCACTATATGACCGAGGAATTGAACTTCTTCCAACCAAAATGCACACTTTGAAAACTTAGCGTACAGTTTTTCTTTTCTCAGCAACTCTAGCACTTTTCTCAAATGTTCTTCGTGCTCTTGATCATTCTTCGAGTAAATAAGTATGTCATCGATGAAAACAATGACAAACTTGTCAAGATATGGCCCACACACTCGGTTCATGAGGTCTATGAACACAGCTGGTGCGTTAGTTAATCCAAACGGCATAACCATAAACTCGTAATGACTGTAACGCGTCCTAAAAGCAGTCTTTGGAATAGCATCCTCCGTCACCCGTATTTGATGATATCCAGAACATAAATCGATCTTCGAATAAACAGACGAGCCTTGTAGTTGATCAAATTAGTCGTCGATTCTCGGTAGTGGGTAGCGGTTCTTGATGGTAAGTTTGTTCAACTCTTGGTAGTCGATACACAACCTGAATGTACCATCTTTCTTCTTGACAAACAAAACAGGAACTCCCCATGGTGATGTGCTTGGTCGAATAAAACCATGCTCTAAAAGTTCCTGTAACTGACTTTGTAATTCTTTCATTTCGCTGGGTGCGAGTCTGTATGGAGCACGAGCTATTGGTGCAGCTCCTGGTACAAGGTCTATTTGAAATTCAACGGATCGATGTGGGGGTAATCCCGGTAATTCTTTCAGAAATACATCGGTAAATTCTTTTGCGACGGGAACATCACTGATGTTCTTTTCTTCAGGTTTAACTTCCTCGATGTGTGCTAGAATGACGTAACAACCTTTTCTTATTAGTTTTTGCGCCTTCAAACTACTAATAAGATTTAACTTCGCGTTGTTCTTTTCTCCGTACACCATTAAAGGTTTTTCTTTTTCACGCATAATGCGAATCGCATTTTTGTAACAAACGACCTCTGCTCTTACCTTTTTCAACCAGTCCATGCCAATTATTACATCAAAACTCCCTAACTCGAATGGTATTAAATCAATCTTAAACGTTTCATCACCCAGTTTAATTTCTCTATCCCGAAATATATTATCTGCTGAAATTAATTTACCATTTGGTAATTCGAGTAAAAATTTATTATCCAAAGGCGTCAATGGGCAACTTAATTTAGCACAAAATTTTCTACTCATATAGCTTCTATTCGCACCCGAATCAAATAAAACATAAGCAGATTTATCGTCAATAAGAAACGTACCCGTAACAAGCTCCGGGTCTTCCTGTGCTTCTGCCGCATTAATATTGAAAACTCTTCCACGGCCCTGCCCATTAGTATTCTCATGATTCGGGCAATTTCTAATAATGTGGCTTGGTTTTCCAAATTTATAACAAACAGCGTTGGTATTACTTGCTCTGACACTATTCGTTCCGGCAATACTTGTTCTGACACTAGTTGTTCCTTTAATTCTGTTAAACTTTGGTCCGTAAACCTCACACTTTGTCGCGCTATGATCATTTCTTTTACACCTGTTGCAAAATGTCGTGCAAAACCCCTGATGATTTTCTTCACACCTATGACATGGCTGTTTTTGGTTTTTGTTGTCGTTGTTGTTATTGAGGTTGTTGTTGGGATTATTATTGTTGTTGAAACGGTTTTTGTAGTTGTTGTTGTTGTTGGAATGTTTGTTGTAGTTATTGTTAGGATTGCGGTTATTGTTGCGATTGTTGTTGCCGTTATTGGGATAGTTGTTGCGATTGTGGTTGTAATTGTTATTGTTGTTGTACCACTGTTTTCCTCCCACTTCCTCTTGAGTTGTTTCGTGTTGGCTTCTTCGGCCGCCTGCTCTTTAATTCTTCCCACAATCTGATTTATGAGTTTATGAGCCATTCGACTTGCCTTTTATATGGAAGCGAGCTCGTGTGAACTCACATCTTCTTGAATCCTTACTGGTAACCCTTTTACAAACGCGTCGATCTTCTCTTCTTCATCTTCGAACACTCCTGGACACAATAGGCACAACTCTGTGAATCATCGTTCATACGTGGTAATGTCGAACCCTTGTGTTCGTAACTCTCTAAGCTCTACCTTGAGCTTATTGACTTCGTTTCTAGGACGGTACTGCTCGTTCATCAATTGCTTGAATGCCGACCACGGTAGTGCGTAAGTAGCATTTTGTCCTACCTATTCAAGATAGGTGTTCCACCACGTTAACGCAGTACCTGTGAAGGTATGCGTAGCGTACTTAACTTTGTCCTCTTCAGTACACTTACTTATAGCAAACACCGATTTGACTTTCTCGGTCCACCGTTTCAATCCAATTGGTCCTTCGGTTCCATCAAATTCTAAAGGTTTGCAGGCAGTGAATTCTTTGTAGGAGCATCCTACACAATTTCTTGCGCCGTTAGCTGCATTGCTAGATTCAGAGTTATTGTTGGTATGTAGCGTAGCCTGTACTGCGGCTATGTTTGCAGCAAGAAAGGTACGAAATTCCTCTTCGCTCATATTCATGGTGTGTCGAGTAGTCAGTGCCATTTCCTTCAAAATAGCCAACTGAATCGAGTTAATCATACAGAATATTAAGAGTAGTCAATAGTATTTCATAGCATAATATGAACTCATTTATAAAAGCTTTTTCTTCATATTAGCGTTTTATAAGTTTAAATTCGGGTACTACCTACCCGTTAAGTTCATACTTAGTAGCTAATATACAATTCAACTACTACAATTCCATATGAAAAACTGATTATAATAATATATCACATACAAATATTCTTCAAACTTACAACTTCGCTATATTACATATAACATGAAATATAGTACACTTTGATACAGGACAGTTTTTGAAGATAAATCTAGTTAATACGCAAGTTGTTCAGCAAAGGAAATAAAGACACGTAATTCATAAGTCCAGAAACAAGTCATGCATTCTGGTTTTACTAAGACGACTTCCCATCCTTGGTCTTGTGGAAAATAACCGTTATGACCATTGGCTAGGCAGCATGTTGTAATGTCGTCAAAAGGACGAGGGTTTTGTAATGTCTAACAGCCCCGTAATAATCTAAAAACCTTTTTTTCTCACCCTAACTACTAAATCCGTCACTTGTGGGAAGGTTTTATTTAGAAGCTGCAATCCGATGTTCTTTTTCTCACTTTGGTAAGAAGCGAACATCACTAACCCGTAAGCATAACATGCTTCTTTATGTTGCATGTTAGAAGCTCTTTCTAATTCATGAAATCCTATGTTGGGATATGTTGAGTCAAAATAGGTTCTTAACCCGTACCGTAGAATTGTATTTGGGTTCCCCGCATTTAATGCTTTAAAGAGAACACGGCGTAACTTACGGTCTCCCCAATGTGATATACCCCACCTATCAAAGGAAAGCCTTTTATAAACTAAGTCATTTCTGGAAAGTCTTTCAAATGTTTGACAAGTTAATTTTGCCATAATTAATTGTGCTGTTGAATTCTGACCGACTCTAGACAAGATTTCCTCAATCATATCCTCTGGTAGATCTTCTAAAATATTCGGTTGTCTACCCTTAATGTCCATTTTGTTTTTATACTGTAAAATAGACAAGGATTAGATTCGTAAAAGATAATTAACAAACAATACAAGCAATTTTTACATAGAACATAAAAGTATAAGCACACTACAATACATATAATACACAACATGATTACAGCCCTCTAATCTGAATCACTAGTTTCTTCTTCTTCAGACTTGGTTCATTTTCCTAATTTTCTAGGAATATATGGTGTTCCTCTAATACGAGCCGTCATTTTCCATAATGGTTTTGAAAAACCTGGTGGTTTAGAGGTTCCCGGGTTATTGTTACATTTTAGGAAATACGGATGTTTTCGATACATATAAAGTTCATCGGGGTTGGAATCGGGTTTCTCTATTTTTATACCTTTTCCCTTATTATTTTTTACGCTTTATTAAATTGGGTCGAGGTAATTTCTATAACATCATCGGAATCCTCATCGGGATCCGATTCATCAGAAAATTGGTAATCTTCCCAATATTTTGCTTCCTCGGCGGAAACACCATTGACCATTATTAACTTTGGTCCGTTGGTTGAGGATTTTCTTTTATTTAATCGATTTACTATAGGTATCAATATTTCTTCCTCCAGAACCTCTTCTTCTTCTGGTTCCTCCTCTTCCGATTCCTCCTCTTCTGGTTCCTCTTCTTCGGGTTCCTCCTCTTCCGGTTCCTCCTCTTTCGGTTCCTCTTCTGGAATTTGTGAATCTTCCCAAAATATATTCGACTCTTTATTATTATTAGGTGAATCAATGGGATTTATACTAGAGGTAGACATCTATCACACAATAACAAACACGTTAAGAGATTAATATATCACATAATATTTACATGTAAATAATATATAGTTTCCAACAACAAAAAATGTTAAGCAATCGTTTTTGAAGAAAAACACGGTCGAAGTCCAGACTCACAAATGCATCCTAACAAACTCGGTAAGACATACTAATGCAATTTTCTGGTTCTCTAAGACCAACGCTCAGATACCAACTGAAATGTCCCGTTCATATTGATTATAAACGTTCCATATTAATTGATTTCGTCGCGAGGTTTTGACCTCTATATGAGACGTTTTTCAAAGACTGCATTCATTTTTAAAACAACCATAACATTTATTTTATCTATAAAGGTTTAAAAAGAATTACGTAGATTATTAAATAATGATAATCTAAAATATACCGTTTACACACGATCATTACATAATGGTTTACAATAAGAGTATATTACATCAAAAATAAGTTTCTTGAATGCAGTTTTTACATAATATCATACAAGAATGGACTCCAAATCTTGTCCTTATTTTAGTATACAATAGCGGAAGCTCTTAATAATCACCTGAGAATAAACATGCTTAAAACGTCAACAAAAATGTTGGTGAGTTATAGGTTTAACCTATATATTATCAAAACATAATAATAGACCACAAGATTTCATATTTCAATATACATCCCATACATAGAGATAAAAATCATTCATATGGTGAACACCTGGTAACCGACATTAACAAGATGCATATAAGAATATCCCCTATCATTCCGGGAAATCCTTCGGACATGATAAAAACGAATTCGAAGTACTAAAGCATCCGGTACTTTAGATGGGGTTCGTTAGGCCCAATAGATCTATCTTTAGGATTCGCGTCAATTAGTAGATCGGTTTACTAATTCTTAGGTTACCAAGCAAAAGGGGCATATTCGGCTTCGATCATTCACCCATATAATGTAGTTTCATTTACTTGTGTCTATTTCGTAAAACATTTATAAAACTGCGTGTATTCTCATCCCAAAATATTAGATTTTAAAAGTGGGACTATAACTCACTTTCACATATTTTTACTTCATCGGGAGTAAGACTTGGCCACTGGTCGATTCACGAACCTATAACTGAAGGTATTCCATATGCCCGAGAGACATATTAAATTAATGCAGCTAATGTGTTATGATCCAAGTCGGGTCATACCCAATAACAAGCTTACCAACACCTTATATGTATTTAATCTTAACGATTGGGTCGTTAGATAAATACGCTACACTTGAACTTTAGAAAATCGGTTTTCTAAAATATTATTACTTGAGATAAATTATTTGGATAATTTATATGATAAGGATTTGATTATTTACAATATTAAATAGTTCTGTTGTGTTACATTTTATAAAAGGGTTTATAAAATATAAGTAACAAATGCATGGTATATTATTTTGTAACAAGTTTATAAAAAATTGGAAGTTGCAAAATCTATAAAAGATCCCCTCATGGGGGACAGTTTTGGCAAGCCCAATATGTCCACCCATGCTTAATGTTACGTCTAACATATACCTAAAATCCTTGGGTTTTGATGCTTGACCAAAAAAGGGGTGCATGCATTTTAAAAGTTCAAGTAACACACTAAAAAACTAAGCTTCCTAGCTGCTGAAACTGCCGAGTTTTTGAGGGAATAAGAGGCAGTTTTGAGTCAAATTGAAAGTTTAATTTTTGGTGTAATAAAAATCCTAACTAAACTTCAAGGTGTTGGTGATAAGTTTGGGGTATTTCTCCTTGAGGTTTCATAGTTTTGAAGCTTCATTCATCATCATTCTTTCAACTAGCTGCTGTCCAGAATTTTGGATTCAAAGGAAGTGGGTTTCAAGGGTGAGTACATGATGGGGTTTTAATGAATAAGTATAGTGGCTTTTCGGAGAGGCTTAAGTCGAAGGTTAATGAAGTTGTTGATAAGTTTACTGCTAATGTGGCGAGATATGAAAGGTTCCCCGGTAACCATGATGAAGGGTTTATTCGTATAAACAAATGAAGGTGATTTGCTGGAGCTGTGACAAAACTGTCTATTTTGGAAAGAGATTGAAAAATTATATTTGGTAATAAATATCAAAGGATCTGACACGGATACGTGTTAAACTATAACTTTGGTTTCGAGAGATTTTCAGGTGCATGACAGTGGGTAATGTGTGGTTGGATCATCATCTCGCATGTCTTTAGGAATTTCGAAGTGTTTGAACACATATTGTAATTGTTAATATACATATGATGTTCTAAGATTTTGAATGATACAAATATTTTTGTGAGTTTCATGAATAGAAATGAGGTTCTAGGACAGTTTTGAAGTCAAAGTATAGTTTTGAAAGATGTAGGAATCTAAGAGTGATGATTTCGGTTATATCTTGAATCAAATTCTGAGATTTCAAAATCAGAATATGTAATTAGATTTTGAATGAGTATGGTTATTTTGATTTCTATAAAAGAATGTATATTGTTGTGAAAGTAGGGAGTATAATGGATGACTTGCTGAATTAGATTCGAAGAATGTAACATATTAATTGTGAATTTATATATCTCTCGGGTATTACCTACCCGTTAAAAAAAATTTACAATTAATATTTTGTACAAAAGAATTTTATTACAGTCTTTATGGAAATATATATGTGTATATTTCTTCAGATGTAATATAGATTTAATGAGTTAATATTAAATTAAACTCATTTGATTTATGGTTAAGGCTAGGATAGATAATTTCTAAACTTTGGAAATTACATAATCGCCGTAGAATGTTTCCCCAATGAAGTTATGAATCAATACTTCATCGTTGTGGTATTCCTTGGTATCTACATGGCGTTTGACGTCGATGCTCGTGGGACAGATTGTGAAATTAAGGTTTGCGATGCGGTTGTTGTTGGTGGTGGTAATGGTACTGTTGATGTTGTTGATGGTGATACTGGTTATGCTGCTGGTGCTGCTGCTGGTGTTTGTAACCTTTGCACTATATTCTCCAAAGCCACTATCCGAGCGCGAAGCTCGTTGACTTCTTCTATTACACTGGGGTGATTGTCGGTTCGAACGAGTGGATAAATAAGATCTAGAATTTGGTGTAGTATATAATCATGACGAGATACTCTGGAAATGAGAGAGAAAATGGTGTTTCAGACAGGTTCGCCGGTAAGTGCTTCAGGTTCATTGCCAAGAGGGCAATGTGGTGGATGAAAGGGATCACCTTCTTCTTGTCTTCAATGGTTAAGTAGATTACGAACCCATCCCCAATTCATCCAGAATAGATGATGGCTAATTGGTTGATCCATTCCGGTCATGCTGCTTTCGGAGCTCATGTGGAAATCCATATCGGCATAGCTGTCGGAATCCGAAGAACTCAAACTGGTTGAGGGATCCATCTTATATGATCAAGGAAAGAATTTTTTTATATGAAATAGATTGTAGAATTTAGATTTGGTATTCTTCATTACATAATTTACATATGTATATATAATACCAAAATCCCATAAATTACGGAGGAATCTTTGAAAGATGTCAGTCAAAGTTCACAGTAACAGATATGCTAAGATAAAAATTTTTCTATACACTATTATGCAATAAATGTAGGAAAACGCGTCTAGACTTAAGAATTGTAAGCAGGTAATTTCCTAAGGATGGTAAGTAAATGATTTTCGACTAAAAATGATAAGCAAAACTTTTGACATGCAGACACGGTCGAAGTCCAGACTCATTAATGCATCTTAACAACTATCAGTTAGACACACTAATGCAAGACCTGGTTCGCTAAGACCACCGCTCTGATACCAATTGAAAGTTGGGGATGCATCCCACTCAGTGCCTTCTCAGCTAACCGCCTGTGACCACTGAGCGTACCTCAGACACTGATTTTACGGCCCGCCTCTCGGCAGTACAGCCAACCCTAATAGGGACCGCGAGGAGTAAGAGCCAATGCTTCGTCACAGGTAACACTGTTAGAACCCCCTCTACGATTAACCCGCTAATAAACGGCATTAAACCAGCTCTGATACCAACTGAAAGGACCCGTTCATATACATTATAAACGATTCACAATAGTTGATTACATCGCGAGGTATTTGACCTCTATATGATACATTTTACAAACATTGCATTCGTTTTTAAAAGACAAACTTTCTTTACATCAAAAATTGACGGCATGCATACCATTTCAAATTACATCCAACTATAATTGACTTAATATTAATCTTGATGAACTCAACGACTCGAATGCAACGTCTTTCAAAGTATGTCATGAATGACTCCAGGTAATATCCTTAAAATGAGCTAATGCACAGTGGAAGATTTCTTTAATACCTGAGAATAAACATGCTTTAAAGTGTCAACCAAAAGGTTGGTGAGTTCATTAGTTTATCATAATCAATCATTTCCGTAATAGTAATAGCCCACAAGATTTCAGTTTCCATAAATATCCGTACACTCGCAAGTCTATAAAAGTATTCTATAAGTTGTAGGCACCCGGTAACAAGCCTTAACATTCATGTTTTACCCTCTGAAGTACACCAGAGCAGGTGTGTTTAAAATAACCTCGAAGTACTAAAGCATCCCATAGTCAGGATGGGGTTTGTCAGGCCCAATAGATCTATCTTTAGGATTCGCGCCTACCGTACATAGACAAGTAGTTTAATGTTACCAAGCTAAGGGTATATTTCTGGTTTAAACCCACGTAGAATTAGTTTTAGTACTTGTGCCTATTTTGTAAAACATTTATAAAAACAGCGCATGTATTCTCAGTCCCAAAAATATATATAAAAGGGAGCAAATGAAACTCACAATACTGTATTTCGTAGCAATTATGTATATGACGGCACTGAACAAGTGCAGGGTTTGTCTCGAATTCACGAACGTATCAATATTGTGATTCAATATTGCAGGAAAGTACGTAGACTCAACGAAAATGATAAACGTTAGGTTGACCTAACGAGCAATACCCTCGATCAATACCCATAACCTCCATAGCTATAACCCATAATTTTCTCAGCTCTATCCCGTTTGAAAACTTATTTTGAAATCGTCTGAATATAACTCCGTCGTAGTATTTTATGTATACTAATAATATCTTGAAATAATACAAAGAAAATATTTATATGTAATTCGATTGAGAGAGTTTAGAGAAATATATTTTCAAGTTTCTATGAAATAATGAAACCTATTGAATTCTATTTATAATAGATTTTTGAATTATTAAAGTGAATTATTAAAGTATGAATTATTAAAGTGAATTATTAAAGTATGAATTATTAAAGTGAATTATTAAAGTATGAATTATTAAAGTATAAATTATTAAAGTGAATTATTAAAGTATGAATTATTAAAGTGAATTATTAAAGTATGAATTATTAAAGTTAAAGTAAAGTAAAAGTAAAGTAAAGGTAAAGTTAAAGTATAGTAAAAGTATAAAACTATGTACGTATACTACGCGTATAAATATATATAATATTAATTTAAATCGTTATATATATTTAATAAAATAAAATATAAATATCGTTATCTTTATCATACTGGTTAAGTAATGAGTTGTCAAAAGTGGTTCTAGATATTTATAAAAGATATATACGTTTTAATAATAAAGTTCTTTTTAAACTGAAAACGTTTTTTTTTTTGTACTTTTGAAACTAAATCAAATAAATATGATAATTTTGTTTTCCAAAACTAAATATATTTAAGAATCATTTTGTTAAAAGGTTAAAATAATGAAAATCGTTATATCATAAAACATTTTAGAAAAGTAGAATTATATATATTCATAATAGGTTTCAAGTTTATAAATTACGGTCTGTTGGTGAAGCATGGGATAAAGTCCTAAGGTTAAATAAACGTATGAAATCATCTTAATGAAAAATGTCGAGTTACTTAACTTGTCGATATCCAACATCTAAGTTATTTACACTCCACGTTCTTATTTTCATATTAAATAAAATGAAAGTTAACATAGTTATCTTATCAAGGTCACGAGGAAAATATTATAAAACATGCCTTGGAAATTAAACAGGAATTTCCACTAACCCTTGTCTAGTTCCCGTTAATTGACACATTTGTTCTTACTTATAAATCACTTTACCATTTTCCAAATGTTGTCAAAAAGAATAGATTTCTTAAATCACAGTGGACCTCATAACATAGGCCCGTAATCATATAATAATGTATCTGATAATTCAATCATTTGATATTATCTCTTAATTCTGTAGATAAATATATCGAAACAAATACGTTCATGTAAAGTATCATATATCTAATACTTTGTTAATGTTTTCAGTTAATATTATATATTATATATACATATCTATATACTCATAATTGTTCGTGAATCGTCGAACACGGTCAAAGGGTAATTGATTACATGAATGTAGTTCCAAACTTTTTGAGATTCAACATTACAAATTCTGCTTATCGTGTCAGAAACATATAAAGGTTAAGTTTAAATTTGGTCAAAAATTTTCGGGTCATCACAGTACCTACCCGTTAAAGAAATTTCGTCCCGAAATTTGATCGAGGTCGTCATGGCTAACTATAAAAATGTTTTCATGACGAATATGAGTTGATAAATAGAGTTTTATCATCATTGAGTAATATAGATAAAACAATTTGATTACGCGAAGAGTATAAGTGAAGCTATCGCAAGAGAGTGAAATGAGTAAACGTATATTTGTTTTTAACCGATGACGTAGTTATGATTGATTTTCGGAATTCATGGGATTTAAAGAAAATCTTTGCAATAAGATTTGGTTCTTCGGCGATTAAGGAAATCATGATCTTCTTTGATTAAATGCGATAATCTGTCTCGATTTCTCTGTCTGATATTTTACTATAAATCCACCCCCTTCGTTTCTTTATTTCCATAGCTCACACCTTCTAGTCTTTCTCCCCAATTCATACTTTAAAGCATTCGATAATATGCTTCATCCAGTATTGATTCTTGATATACTCTTAACTTTCATATCTGTCATTCTTCTTTTTCATCTACCACCGGAGGAAGTTATTTTCTTTTACCATTACCTTGGGGTTATTGTGTTTTTCATTCTCCCGTGTCTTTATATTGCTATACGCATTGATATACACGGTTTGTAATTTCGGGGTTGTTATCGGGCTTTATATTCTCCATTATATTTCGAAGCTTCATGCTTTCGTTTTCTCTTCCCGGCCTTAAGTCAAGCGGATAATGGTCCAGGATTTGTAGATATGAATTTTTGGATGAACATAGTTAATTTTCCAAGAAGAAAATCGTAATGGCACGATCTTGATTTGGAAAATTACCAGAATATCCGAAAATATAGAGCTATGAAGATGATATGTTCTTAATATGTTTGGAAATTGGGTAGAATGTAAGAGTCATGTAAATAGTACATGATGACAGTATGTTCTGTGAATCATTACGTTCCATTAGAAACTCAGCATGACTTACTGTAATATAATCACATTGATCAAGTGTCATTATATTATACTAACTCATGCTTCAGTTCCCAACACTACTTTAAAAACATTCCTATTTTTTTAAATTCGAAATTTTTTTTTCTTCAGAATTTAGAAACTAACACAGTTTCTTTTTATGTTGTAACGTAGATATTGAGAAGAGATAAAAGATTTCGGATAAGAATGGTTGTGAAAATATCTTCAGGAATATCGAAGATATTTATAATAAAAGATACGATAATATCTTAGAATTCTTAACATAGATGGATGATGAAGAAGATTTGTCTGTGAAGGTTTAGAATAAGAAGTAAGGTGTTTGCTAACGATTTCAGTAGACACTGAATCATTTGGATCCTTTGAAGGCAGGTTTAGTCTTTGTGATTTGTCCACAGCCTCCTTCATGGTCTGCTCAATCCGTTTTCCAGTTTCAAACCTTCTCTTTTTCTCAGCTTTACCACCATACTATTCTTTATCATCAAACTTTTGACTGTTAAAGTCGTTTACATTTTTTGCTGCTTCATCAGCATTTTTTTCAATTTCGGAGAACTAGTTCATAGTTTGGGATGTTTTTCAGAAAATTCACATTCGAAGTATGTAAGTCTAGGAGATAGACGTTATATGTATACATATAACTTTTGACGTAAAATTGTCGCGAAATTCAAAATACTGATTGCTAATTCCCAGTAGTTGGTGTGACAATTATTGTTACAGGATGTAGGTGAGTACATGATGGGGTTTTAATGAATAAGTATAGTGGCTTTTTGGAGAGGCTTAAGTCGAAGGTTAATGAAGTTGTTGATAAGTTTACTGCTAATGTGGCGAGATATGAAAGGTTCCCCGGTAACCATGATGAAGGGTTTATTCGTATAAACAAATGAAGGTGATTTGCTAGAGCTGTGACAAAACTGTCTATTTTGGAAAGAGAATGAAAAATTATATTTGGTAATAAATATCAAAGGATCTGACACGGATACGTGTTAAACTATAACTTTGGTTTCGAGAGATTTTCAGGTGCATGACAGTGGGTAATGTGTGGTTGGATCATCATCTCGCATGTCTTTAGGAATTTCGAAGTGTTTGAACACATATTGTAATTGTTAATATACATATGATGTTCTAAGATTTTGAATGATACAAATATTTTTGTGAGTTTCATGAATAGAAATGAGGTTCTAGGACAGTTTTGAAGTCAAAGTATAGTTTTAAAAGATGTAGGAATCTAAGAGTGATGATTTCGGTTATATCTTGAATCGAATTCTGAGATTTCAAAATCAGAATATGTAATTAGATTTTGAATGAGTATGGTTATTTTGATTTCTATAAAAGAATGTATATTGTTGTGAAAGTAGGGAGTATAATGGATGACTTGCTGAATTAGATTCGAAGAATGTAACATATTAATTGTGAATTTATATATCTCTCGGGTATTACCTACCCGTTAAAAAAAATTTACAATTAATATTTTGTACAAAAGAATTTTATTACAGTCTTTATGGAAATATATATGTGTATATTTCTTCAGATGTAATATAGATTTAATGAGTTAATATTAAATTAAACTCATTTGATTTATGGTTAAGGCTAGGATAGATAATTTCTAAACTTTGGAAATTACATAATCGCCGTAGAATGTTTCCCCAATGAAGTTATGAATCAATACTTCATCGTTGTGGTATTCCTTGGTATCTACATGGCGTTGACGTCGATGCTCGTGGGACAGATTGTGAAATTAAGATTTGCGATGCGGTTGTTGTTGGTGGTGGTAATGGTACTGTTGATGTTGTTGATGGTGATACTAGTTATGCTGCTGGTGCTGCTGCTGGTGTTTGTAGCCTTTGCACTATATTCTCCAAAGCCACTATCTGAGCGCGAAGCTCGTTGACTTCTTCTATTACACCGGGGTGATTGTCGGTTCGAACGAGCGGATAAATAAGATCTAGAATTTGGTGTAGTATATAATCATGACGAGATACTCTGGAAATGAGAGACAAAATGGTGTTTCGGACAGGTTTGCCGGTAAGTGCTTCAGGTTCATTGCCAAGAGGGCAATGTGGTGGATGAAAGGGATCACCTTCTTCTTGTCTTCAATGGTTAAGTAGATTACGAACCCATCCCCAATTCATCCAGAATAGATGATGGCTAATTAGTTGATCCATTCCGGTCACGCTGGTTTTGGAGCTCATGTGGAAATCCATATCGGCATAGCTGTCGGAATCCGAGGAACTCGAACTGGTTGAGGGATCCATCTTGTATGATCAAGGAAAGAATTTTTTTGTATGAAATAGATTGTAGAATTTAGATTTGGTATTCTTCATTACATAATTTACATATGTATATATAATACCAAAATCCCATAAATTACGGAGGAATCTTTGAAAGATGTCAGTCAAAGTTCACAGTAACAGATATGCTAAGATAAAAATTCGTCTATACACTATTATGCAATAAATGTAGGAAAACGCGTCTAGACTTAAGAATGATAAGCAGGTAATTTCCTAAGGATGGTAAGTAAATGATTTCCGACTAAAAATGATAAGCAAAACTTTTGACATGCAGACACGGTCGAAGTCCAGACTCACTAATGCATCTTAACAACTATCAGTTAGACACACTAATGCAAGACCTGGTTCACTAAGACCACCGCTCTGATACCAACTGAAAGTTGGGGACGCATCCCACTCAGTGCCTTCTCAGCTAACCGCCTGTGACCACTGAGCGTACCTCAGACACTGATTTTACGGCCCGCCTCTCGGCAGTACAGCCAACCTAATAGGGACCGCGATGAGTAAGAGCCAATGCTTCGTCACAGGTAACACTGTGAGAACCCCCTCTACGATTAACCCGCTAATAAACGGCATTAAACCAGCTCTGATACCAACTGAAAGGACCCGTTCATATACATTATAAACGATTCACAATAGTTGATTACATCGCGAGGTATTTGACCTCTATATGATACGTTTTACAAACATTGCATTCGTTTTTAAAAGACAAACTTTCTTTACATCAAAAATTGACGGCATGCATACCATTTCAAATTACATCCAACTATAATTGACTTAATATTAATCTTGATGAACTCAACGACTCGAATGCAACGTCTTTCAAAGTATGTCAAGAATGACTCCAGGTAATATCCTTAAAATGAGCTAATGCACAGCGGAAGATTTCTTTAATACCTGAGAATAAACATGCTTTAAAGTGTCAACCAAAAGGTTGGTGAGTTCATTAGTTTATCATAATCAATCATTTCCGTAATAGTAATAGACCACAAGATTTCAGTTTCCATAAATATACGTACACTCGCAAGTGTATAAAAGTATTCTATAAGTTGTAGGCACCCGGTAACAAGCCTTAACATTCATGTTTTACCCTCTGAAGTACACCAGAGCAGGTGTGTTTAAAATAACCTCGAAGTACTAAAGCATCCCATAGTCAGGATGGGGTTTGTCAGGCCCAATAGATCTATCTTTAGGATTCGCGCCTACCGTACATAGACAAGTAGTTTAATGTTACCAAGCTAAGGGTATATTTCTGGTTTAAACCCACGTAGAATTAGTTTTAGTACTAGTGCCTATTTTGTAAAACATTTATAAAAACAGCGCATGTATTCTCAGTCCCAAAAATATATATAAAAGGGAGCAAATGAAACTCGCAATACTGTATTTCGTAGCAATTATGTATATGACGGCACTGAACAAGTGCAGGGTTTGTCTCGAATTCACGAACGTATCAATATTGTGATTCAATATTGCAGGAAAGTACGTAGACTCAACGAAAATGATAAACGTTAGGTTGACCTCACGAGCAATACCCTCGATCAATACCCATAACCTCCATAGCTATAACCCATAATTTCCTCAGCTCTATCCCATTTGAAAACTTATTTTGAAATCGTCTGAATATAACTCCGTCGTAGTATTTTATGTATACTAATAATATCTTGAAATAATACAAAGAAAATATTTATATGTAATTCGATTGAGAGAGTTTAGAGAAATATATTTTCAAGTTTCTATGAAATAATGAAACCTATTGAATTCTATTTATAATAGATTTTTGAATTATTAAAGTGAATTATTAAAGTATGTATTATTAAAGTGAATTATTAAAGTATGAATTATTAAAGTGAATTATTAAAGTGAATTATTAAAGTATTAATTATTAAAGTATAAATCATTAAAGTGAATTATTAAAGTATGAATTATTAAAGTGAATTATTAAAGTATGAATTATTAAAGTTAAAGTAAAGTAAAAGTAAAGTAAAGGTAAAGTTAAAGTATAGTAAAAGTATAAAACTATGTACGTATACTACGCGTATAAATATATATAATATTAATTTAAATTGTTATATATATTTAATAAAATAAAATATAAATATCGTTATCTTTATCATACTGGTTAAGTAATGAGTTGTCAAAAGTGGTTCTAGATATTTATAAAAGATATATACGTTTTAATAATAAAGTTCTTTTTAAACTGAAAACGTTTTTTTTTTGTACTTTTGAAACTAAATCAAATAAATATGATAATTTTGTTTTCCAAAACTAAATATATTTAAGAATCATTTTGGTAAAAGGTTAAAATAATGAAAATCGTTATATCATAAAACATTTTAGAAAAGTAGAATTATATATATTCATAATAGGTTTCAAGTTTTTAAATTACGGTCTGTTGGTGAAGCATGGGATAAAGTCCTAAGGTTAAATAAACGTATGAAATCATCTTAATGAAAAATGTCGAGTTACTTAACTTGTCGATATCCAACATCTAAGTTATTTACACTCCACGTTCTTATTTTCATATTAAATAAAATGAAAGTTAACATAGTTATCTTATCAAGGTCACGAGGAAAATATTATAAAACATGCCTTGGAAATTAAACAGGAATTTCCACTAACCCTTGTCTAGTTCCCGTTAATTGACACATTTGTTCTTACTTATAAATCACTTTACCATTTTCCAAATGTTGTCAAAAAGAATAGATTTCTTAAATCACAGTGGACCTCATAACATAGGCCCGTAATCATATCATAATGTATCTGATAATTCAATCATTTGATATTATCTCTTAATTCTGTCGATAAATATATCGAAACAAATACGTTCATGTAAAGTATCATATATCTAATACTTTGTTAATGTTTTCAGTTAATATTATATATTATATATACATCTCTATATACTCATAATTGTTCGTGAATCGTCGAACACGGTCAAAGGGTAATTGATTACATGAATGTAGTTCCAAACTTTTTGAGATTCAACATTACAAATTCTGCTTATCGTGTCGGAAACATATAAAGGTTAAGTTTAAATTTGGTCGGAAATTTTCGGGTCGTCACATATGACAACCAAGTTTGGGAACTTGTTGAACAACCTACTGGCTCAAGGCTAGTTGATTGTAAATGGCTTTTCAAAATGAAAACCGACATACATGGAAACTTGGATACATATAAAGCTAGACTTGTAGCAAAAGGTTTCACTCAAACTCAAGGGGTTGACTATGCTGAAACTTTTTCGCCTGTGGCAATGTTAAAGTCTATTAGGATATTACTTGCCATTGCTACTCATTATGACTATGAAATATGGCAAATGGATGTCAAGACCGCTTTCCTAAACAGACATCTTGAGGAAGATGTCTATATGGTTCAGCCTGAGGGTTTTGTTGATCCGAAATATCCTAAAAAGGTATGTAAGTTAAAGAAGTCAATCTACGGATTGAAACAAGCATCTAGAATGTGGAATCATCATTTCAATGAGGAGGTCAAGAAATTTGGCTTCATTAAAAATGGTGATGAAGCTTGTGTATACAAGAAAGCTAGTGGGAGCACTATCATGTTCCTTGTATTATATGTGGATGATATATTATTATTTGGAAATGATATTCTGGAAATGGAAGGTGTTAAAACTTGGCTAAGTAAGTGCTTCTCCATTAAGGATCTTGGAGAAGAACAATACGTTTTGGGGATTGGGATCTACAGGGATAGATCCAAGAAACTGATAGGTTTGAATCAAAGTGCATACATTAAAAAGATCTTAAAAAGGTTCAAGATGGAGAACTCTAAAAAAGGTTTGGTACCTATTCAAAAGGGAACACTTTTCAGTTCATCTCAGTGCCCCACCACGAAAGATGAACAGGAGAGAATGAAGAAAGTCCCATATGCGTCTGCCATTGGGTCAATCATGTATGCAATGATATGCACTAGACCGGATGTGTCATGCGCTCTTAGCTTGACAAGTAGATACCAGAATAACCCAGGAAACAGTCATTGAATTGCGTTTAAAAGTATATTGAAATACCTTAGGAGGACTAAGGATATGTTTCTAATATATGGGTCTGGAGAGGAGGAACTCGTTATAAAAGGTTACGTGGACGTGAGTTTCCAAACTGATCTAGATGATTCTCGATCACAATCCGGTTATGTCTTCACATTAAATGGAGGTGCGGTCTCTTGGAAGAGTTTAAAACAGGATGTTGTTGCATTATCCACTACAGAGTCAGAGTACATTGTCGCCTCATTGGCAGCTCAGGAAGCTGCATGGATGAAGAAATTCATCGACGACTTAGGAGTAGTCCCTTCCATTCAGGACCCTCTTGAGATCTTTTGTGACAACGAGGGTGCGATTGCTCAAATCAAAGAACCTCGTGCTCATCAAAAGACCCGTCACATTGAGCGAAGATTCAACTACATAAGGGATGAAGTTGAAAAGGGAAAGATATGTATTCGCAAAGTTCACACAGATCTTAACATAGCGGATTGATGTAGTGTGAGGTGTATACGATATAGTTATATTTTTACTACAAAATACGATGAAATATTACACAAGTTTTATATAATTTATTTACAAATGGGATATACCTAAACCTTGCTACAACACTATAGGTAGTGTACCTAATCGTAGAGTAGTATATTTTTTAGTAAGTCCAGTTCGTTCCACAGGGAGACGACTTATTATACACTATATTTTTAAACAATTATATTTGTATAAAATATATTATACATAGTAATAATATATAAAAGGGGGTTTACCGTTTAATGACCAGTTTGTCGATTTTATATTTTAAGTCACAATTAAAACCTAATGCAAAATATAAATGACGATAATTTAAGTGCGTAAAATTAATAACAATATAATAATTATGCTTATTTAAACTTCCGTAACCATGATGTTTGACGTTTTGATTATAATTTATTACCCTGGGTTAATTGTTCTTTGTCCTGGATGTATTTGAAGCCTATCTGGTTTTTGTCCATAATAGTTCATCCGTCATATTTATAAAATGCTCGGCAATTTTAACTTTATACCCAAAGTCAAATATTCTAACTAACTGGGGATTCGAACTGTAACAAAGTCTTAATACTTTGTTTAATGAATACACCAGGTTATCGACTATGTGTAAACCAAGGTTTTAATACTTTGTTAACAATTACACCAATTACCCTTGAATGTAATCCACCCCTGTTTTAATGAGTCCATTGACTATTAATTCATCCCCGTGTCCGGTCAAATGAACAATTATTAGTATTTATAAATATCCCGCCTACCGTATCCGATCAAGCCCAATTACCCCATCTTAATATTTAGCCTAACATCACGATTACTTCGGCTCAAATAAGCATAATAATAACTTAAGTATGAGACATTAATTTAAAAAGGAGAACATAGCTTACATTGATTATTTATCGCGTAGTGTTACATGGACAGAGATTCGACTTCAAAACCCGTAAAATAACCTTTACATAACCCAAACTAATCTAATATAAAACTACACTATACTATATATATATATATATATATATATATATATATATATATATATATATATATATATATATATATATATATATTATATAGTATAGTGTAGTTTTATATTAGATTAGTTTGGGTTATGTAAAGGTTATTTGTGTATCTTTTCTGGCCAAAACTCATTGCCTTTTATAGATGTGGCCAGGATTCTGAAGCCATGCGATCGCATGGATTTTTGCCTTCCAGGCCATGCGATCGCATGGCCAGCTGGATCCAGCCACATTATTTTGTTTCCTTGCCTGTCGACGTTTTATTTAAATATATATAATATATAAATAATTTATATAATTATTTAAATATTATATTATATTCTTGTCCATAGTTGACTTGTAATTTTTGGTCCGTTGCGTTGGGCGTTGATAGTTGGCTCAGGTCTCGGTTCCGGATTTTTGAACGTCCTTTCGTATAATTTAATATCTTGTACTTTGCGTTCCACAACTTGTACTTTTGTCATTTTTAGACGTTTCTCATAAATAAATTGAACCACTTGGATTGTATCTTGTACATTTGAGCTTTTTGGTCATTTGCATCTTCAAAACGTCATTTTCGCCTTTTGTCTTCGCACTTATTTAATATAAATGATTACAACTTAAAATAGGACAACTGCAACTAAATAATTTACATATTGGGAGGATATTGCTACTAGATATATGTTCATTTGGAGCACTAACAAATATCCCCACACTTGAACGTTGCTTGTCCTCAAGCAATACATAACTTGAAATAAAATCACACGAATCACTTCTTTATTCTTCACACTTTATACATTAGTGATTTTGATACGGCGGTATAAACAATGATAGTAACGATGTAGTTTACAGTCCCACATGACTATAAAAATTTAGATCCTTTAGGAAATTGGATCTTTATGAAAACATTTGATCTTTTGAAAATACGATCTAGCTTTTACCCTAGATAAGTTTTCCAGAATAACCCTTCACCGGTGTTTGCAAAATTTTTTTGTGGGTTTGGTGGGTTTCAGGTTTGAAAACTTTAGCTCAAAACTTGCGGTTTTGTGTCACCCATTTGCTAACCTTATATTGGGAAAGCAACACGTCCAGTATACTTGCTCCGTATATTACCTTTCGGTAAACTACCGTCCGGTTGTAAAGGAAAGCGTTGAACAAGCAACTGTTAAGGCAATGTCCCCTGACATGCTTTTAATTATGGTCTATAACGTGTCGGATGCAATTACTATCCTTGGTAGGAGCAATAGTAAAGATCACCCTATAATTTTTCGGTTTGGCACAAGATCCTGTCTTCGACCATGCTATGCAACCACCGTTCTTACGGTTGACACCCGATTTAGTTCAGGTGACCTAATGAATTCTATGTGAATTTCTAGGATTTTACGTTCAATGGTAATGAACGCATTGAAAATGGGTTTTCAGAAAACAAATCGGTTTTATTTTGATCAAAATATTTTCTCGTTCAAGCTCGAGTTTAGATATCATCGAATTCCATGAGTTTGTAATTCTCAATTTTTAAAGTCAATCTCAAGGATTGAGTAATATCAGGCTTAAAAGCTGATTTTTAATCTTTCAGGAGATTATCCTTACTGGGGGTCTGATTCATTAGTCTTATCAAGCTAATTTGCACGGCGCCCTCCCCATTTTACGAGACAGATCCTCTCATGGTTAGGATAAGTCTGACCACTTGGCGACCCTGTTTGATGCTGAGGTTCGTGGATTTCCTGCTGATTTTAGAGATGACTTTTCTAGATTTTTCGTCAACCTACAGCTGGTCTGGATGACAACTTCTTGACCTAAATCAAGAAGCGCGTGTCTTTTTCAGAAGACTTTACTTCCTTTTAATGATGGAATTGATTCATCGTGTAGATCCATCTTTTCTTTTATCTTTATTATAATATTGCGGGAAAAATAGTCAATTTAGTCCAAAACAAAAGCACCTGCAATAACTTTACAGAAACATGTGATAGATAGTTTTTAATTGAATAACTTGGTACATTCTCCCCACACTTGGCTTTTTCTTTGCCTTTTTATTCTCCTCTATTCCATTTTAAATGAATTCTAACATTTTGGGTTGTTTCTCAATTTATGTCCTTTCTGAGGTAACAATAATTTCGGTATTAGCACCTAGTTTTATCGTTCATAAATATGTTTAAACATGATTTTGAATTCATTTAGTTGAAATTTTTTAAAATTTTCACAAAATTTAGAAAATAAGCCAAGTATAAACCCAAGAGAATTTATAACCCTTCCCCACACTTGAGATCATGCAATGCCCTCATTTGCATGAAATCAGACTCTAATTATAAATTCATGAGGGTGATTAGTGTAGAAAATGATTAAAAATACCCAGTTTGTATTTTCAAAGCTCGTCGAATGATAGATGGTGCACCTCATCGTTCATCCCTTCTTGTTTTATCACACATGTTTTTTTTCTTCAAAAATGGCTGCTTTTCTGAGCTGTTTGTTAATATTTGAAAATGCGTCTTTTACCCTTACTTATTATGCATGTTTATTAACGAGTTATGCACTAACCCGAACCCTTAATTTAACGATAAGTGGGGTTAGACTTCCCCACACTTAGCTGACGATATGTGAAGTCGGTAGAATAAGTTCCACGAATTAGAATAGTGAACCAGTTATTTACATCTCGAGTGGTATAAAATATATCAATGGGTTTAAAGTTTAGACCCACCCGATCATCACTACTTAATTCTTTTTTAAGTGTAGCTTTTAGTAAATGGATATGTCTCTTTTCTGGTTCTCGGTCAAATGGATCGATATACACCGACATACATATTTCTATAGGGTGGACAATTCCTAACAGTTCCTTCCGTTTATTCTCTGGATCAAAGTTTTCACCTCTATTACCCAATTGGGTGAAATTCGAGGTGTCATTATCTATTACAGCTCGTAGTTCATCTTCGGTAGATGACTCATCTATTGAGAATATTTGGTTGGAAGGTTGTGGAATGGTGAATGTCGGGATCGAAGTAGATTCTTTTTCATTAACGGTACTTATCGGTCCCACCACTTTGGTCTCGGAGGTAAAATTTTCAACGTTTTCGTTTTCCCAAGAGTACCAATTTGTCACCCTTACTTCTTCTTCTTCATCCATTGATCGATCGTTGATTTCGTCGGTAGAGGCTAATGTGTCGATATGTTGTGAAATTGGTAAAGCTGAATAAAAAGTATCATCGGGATAATTGGTGATTTCAGAGCTCTCGAATTCAACAAAATTCGATGATATGAGATTTTCTTACATAATACTCCTCAGATCAACAGGTGTGTAATCTGATAGAGTTTCAGCTTGCCTATTTACAAACTCTCTCATTTGTTCATTTTGAGCATCAAGTTCTTCGAGTTTGATTTTCATATAATCTAAAGAATTTTCAGACACATAATTATCCTCGTCTTCTGGTTGTGGAGTTTGGATATATTCTTGGGAATAATCCCAATTAGAATTGTATTCCTCATAATCATTCCATTCAGGTTCCATCGGTGCATAATTTTCCATAGGAACGTAATAATAACATTCCCATGTTGAGTGATAATCTCCACAGATTTCACAACCAGTTATTGTTTCGTCATTCGTGATCCAAGATTGACCGAACGAATTGTCATCAACACCTGTTTGAGAGTATTGATGAAATTGATTTCGGATGTCATAAAGAGTTTCCAAGATATTTTCGAGATTTTCCATAATGCGCTTATTACCAAATTTTAGCTACAATATGGTGGATTTACTAACAAAAAATTATATAAGTTATCAAATTAATAGACTTTTTCTGCTTTTGCCCACGTTTCGAATAGCCAAAAGATGTAGCAGGGAGCCAGAACCCTTTAAATCGGAAGCTCACAACTCAGCCACTAACAAATCCAACTATTACTACGAACCAGAAAATTTGGATGTCTATCAATTTAACCGCTTAAAATAATTTTTCGCTTTTGAAATTTTAGAGAAGAAATAGAAAATTCTATGTCCTAAAAACTAGATCTTCGAGAAATAAGAAAGAAAAAGAAGCGCGTCGAAAAATGTCGAAAAATAAAAATAAGAAAGAAAAACGACGAAACTTAAAATCCTAAAAATTATATCTAAAAAGTTGCGCCTAAAGGTCTAAAGGTAAATGCAATTTTACTCAGAAAATGGCAATTACTTAAAGGCAGTAAAATCTATTTAAAACTAAAGCGAAAAACGGCTTCGCAAAATTCCAAAGCCCCTAAATCTTAATCTAAAGAAAAAGCACTTAAGGGATTTTACGGCAAAGCCTAAAAATCTAGAAATATAAAATAAGCTACGGCAAAATACTAGTCTTAAAACTAATTACGAACGATAAAGATACAAATATTACGAATAAACGATAAAAATACAAATTATAATTAAAATGATAAAAATACAAATTTTATAAAAATATTATTTTTATATTATTATTATATAAAAATATTAATCTATATATTTAATAATAATAAATAAACTTAAAATTACAAATTAAATATCAGAACAAACTTAAACTAATTAATATTATAATTAAACCCTAATTTAATTAATAATAAAATTATAAACCCTAACTGCATTTAATGCTCGAGTCAGACCTGTCAGGGCAGGCCATGCGATCGCATGGTGTTGAGGCTTCTGGCTCATGCGATCGCATGGGCCTGTAAGTCCAGTTTTTTTTTTAATAACTTTATATTGTTTTTCTAAAAATATATATAAATATATTTATACAAAAATAAATTAAAAATATTGCGTTTCGCCGACTCCCCGGCAGCGGGGCCTAAAACTTGATGTAGTGCGAGGTGTATACGAAATAGTTATATTTTTACTAAAAAATACGATGAAATATTACACAAGTTTTATATAATTTATTTACTAATGGGATATACCTAAACCTTGCTACAACACTATAGGCAGTGTACCTAATCGTAGAGTAGTATAGTTTTTAGTAAGTTCGGTTCGTTCCACAGGGAGACGACTTATTTTACACTATATTTTTAAACAATTATATTTGTATAAAATATATTATACATAGTAATAATATATAAAAGGGGGTTTACCGTTTAATGACCAGTTTGTCGATTTTATATTTTAAGTCACAATTAAAACCTAATGGAAAATATAAATGACGATAATTTAAGTGCGTAAAATAAATAACAATATAATAATTATGCTTATTTAAACTTCCGTAACCATGATGTTTGACGTTTTGATTATAATTTATTACCCTGGGTTAATTGTTCTTTGTCCTGGATGTATTTGAAGCCTATCTGATTTTTGTCCATAATAGTTCATCGGTCATAATTATAAAATGCTCGGCAATTTTAACTTTATACCCGAAGTCAAATATTCCAACTAACTGGGGATTCGAACTGTAACAAAGTCTTAATACTTTGTTTAATGAATATACCAGGTTATCGACTATGTGTAAACCAAGGTTTTAATACTTTGTTAACAATTACACCAATTACCCTTGAATGTAATCCACCCCTGTTTTAATGAGTCCATTGACTATTAATCCATCCCCGTGTCCGGTCAAATGAACAATTATTAGTATTTATAAATATCCCGCCTACCGTATCCGATCAAGCATACGTGGTTATATATAACTACGTCAAATTGTAAATCTCTATATTAATCAAATATAAAGTCCATTAATAACCCATAGTCTCATTTCCACAAGTGTCGTTCTTTTGTCCAAACCCCAATTATGGTCCAAAGCCCAATTACCCCATCTTAATATTTAGCCTAACATCACGATTACTTCTGCTCAAATAAGCATAATAATAACTTAAGTACGAGACATTAATTTAAAAAGGAGAACATAGCTTACATTGATTATTTATCGCGTAGTGTTACATGGACAGAGCTTCAACTTCAAAACCCGTAAAATGACCTTTACATAATCCAAACTAATCTAATATAAAACTATACTATACTATACTATACTATATAATATATATATATATATATATATATATATATATATATATATATATATATATATATATATATATATATATATATATATATATATATATATTATATCTATTACAGAGGGAGTATATATTTATTTGTGTATCTTTTCTGTCCAAAACTCGTTGCCTTTTATAGATGTGGCCAGGATTCTGAAGCCATGCGATCGCATGGATTTTTGCCTTCCAGGCCATGTGATCGCATGGCCAGCTGGATCCAGCCACATTGTTTTGTTTCCTTATTGTCGACGTTTTATTTAAATATATATAATATATAAATAATTTATTTTAATATTCTATTATATTCTTGTCCATAGCTGACTTGTAATTTTTAGTCCGTTGCGTCAGGCGTTGATAGTTGGCTCAGGTCCCGGTTCCGGATTTTCGAACGTCCTTTCGTATAATTTAATATCTTGTACTTTACGTTCCACAACTTGTACTTTTGTCATTTTTAGACGTTTCTCATAAATAAATTGAACCACTTGGATTGTATCTTGTACATTTGAGCTTTTTGGTCATTTGCGTCTTCAAATCGTCGTTTTCGCCTTTTGTCTTCGTACTTATTTAATATAAACGATTACAACTTAAAATAGGACAATTACAACTAAATAATTTACATATTGGGAGGATATTGCTACTAAATATATGTTCATTTGGAGCACTATCACGGATCCTCTCACGAAGCTCTTACATGGAGCAAAACATACTGGACATGTTTGTGCATTAGGGCTTCGATATTCTAGTGATTGGTCATGATCTGTTTTAAGTATTTTAACGGAATGAAATTGTTCAAACTCATTAATATAATTATGGCATTAATTTATTTTGAGTTATGTTCCTATTTTGCATATTTTATCCATGAATAAGTAATTATTCTAAATTCTGTAGTCGATCACATTTGTGGGATCAAGTGTGAGGTTTAGACTATTATGAACTTGGATTGGTATACATTCACAGACTGAATGTGGGGCAAGGTTGCTACCAAGGTTCATAGATATTTGTGGGATACAAATATTGGAAGACCCACTCTCAAGATTCACTAAATGGAGCCTTTGTGGTTGATCACATGTAATCTTGAGTAAAGGCGAGTATCATTGTATCCTCTGACCTGAGATACATATTGGGTTCAGATATTTTCCAAGTATTGTACCTTGATTCTTTCCTTTGCTATTCTGAAATATGGTAGTTCATAAGGAAGAGCTCAGGTATAATGCAAGGTATATATTTAGGACGTATGTAGTCAAGATGGAATTTGTCCCTCTTATTCGTTGAGAGTCAGATGTCTAAGGGCTGATAAAGTTAAATCTAGAAGAGTGTGATCACTCTGTATCTCTTGGATTTAACATGACATCTAGGATGAAAGGATATAATAAAAGATTCACCTATTCATATTCGAGATGGGAACTCAAAAGGGATGATGTTATTGAATGGCACAAAGTCATAACATATTGGGGGTGATGGACAGTCGTTAGGTGGTATCCATCACTTGCTTTAATTTCTTATGTTTCTCGTGCAAGTGGGAGATTGAAGGTATTCTGTATGCCCGAGAGACATATTAAATTAATGCGGCTAATGTGTTATGATCCAAGTCGGGTCTTACCCAATAACAAGCTTACCAACACCTTATATGTATTTAATCTTAACGATTGGGTCGTTAGATAAATACGCTACACTTGAACTTTAGAAAATCGGTTTTCTAAAATATTATTACTTGAGATAAATTATTTGGATAATTTATATGATAAGGATTTGATTATTTACCAGATTAAATAGTTATGTTGTGTTACATTTTATAAAAGGGTTTATAAAATAAAAGTAACAAATGCATGGTATATTATTTTGTAACAAGTTTATAAAAAAATGGAAGTTGCCAGATCCCCTCATGGGGGACGGTTTTGGCAAGCCCAATATGTCCACCCATGCTTAATGTTACTTCCAACATATGCCTAAAATCCTTGGGTTTTGATTCTTGACTAAAAAAGGGGTGCATGCATTTTAAAAGTTCAAGTAACACACTAAAAAACTAAGCTTCCTAGCTTGTAAAACTGCCGAGTTTTTGAGGGAATAAGAGGCAGTTTTGAGTCTAATAGAAAGTTTAATTTTTGGTGTAATAAAAATCCTAACTAAACTTCAAGGTGTTGGTGATAAGTTTGGGGTATTTCTCCTTGAGGTTTCATAGTTTTGAAGCTTCATTCATCATCATTCTTTCAACTAGCTGCTGTCCAGAATTTTGGGTTCAAAGGAAGTGGGTTTCAAGCTTGGTTTTAAGGTGATTAAGTGTCTAAAACATAATCAAGTTCAAGGGTGGTGTTGGTGCATTAAAAGCTTGGGGTTTTAACACACTATTCATCATCTTCTTGTATCAAACAACCCTCAACTAGCTTGAGGAGGTAAATAAATCTTCTCCTCTTGTTCTTATATGTAAGTATATATTCTAGACTTGATATTAACATGGAATTTAACTAAAAGGCTAAACATATAAACATGAACTTATCATATTGCTTCCGCTTGCTTTAACACTACTACAAATTGGTTTTGTAATTATGTTAACTATAAGAACATGTTTTATGAACTTGTTAAATTTCATCAATAACAAATATATACATATATATATATATATATATATATATATATATATATATATATATATATCAAAGTATGTTCAAAATATATTTACAACATTTTTAATACATTTTGATGTTTTAAGTTTATTAAGTCAATTGTCCTCGTTAGTAATCTACAACTAGTTGTCCATAGTTAGATGTACAGAAATAAATTGATATATATTATCTTGAATCAATCCACGACTCAGTGTATACACGTCTCAGGCTAGATAACAACTCAAAGTATATATATTTTTGGAATCAACCTCAACCCTGTATAGCTAACTCCAACATTACTGCATATAGATTGTCTATGGTTGTTCCAAATAATATATATACATGGGTCGATATGTTATGTCAAAACATTTGCATACGTGTCTATGGTATCCCAAGATTACATAATATATTAGAATACATGTATAATACAATATGAGTTAGCTAAGATATTATTAATATAGATTTGTTACAATATTTCCCGTAGCTACAACAATCAAAAAATATCCAATCTTGTTTTACCCATAACTTCTTCGTTTTAAATCCGTTTTGAGTGAATCAAATTAGTATGGTTTCATATTGAACTCTATTTTATGAATATAAACAGAAAAAATATAATTTTATAGTCAAAAATACAGGTTACAAGTTATTTTGGTAAAGGTAGTCATTTCAGTCGAAAGAACGACGTCTAGATGACCATTTTGGAAAACATACTTCCACTTTGAGTTTAACCATGATTTTTGGATATAGTTTCATGTTCATAAGAAAAATAATTTTCCCAGAAGAACAACTTTTAAATCAAAGTTTATCATAGTTTTTAATTAACTAACCCAAAACAGCCCGCGGTGTTACTACGACGGCGTATGTCCGGTTTTACGGTATTTTTCGTGTTTCCAGGTTTTAAATCATTAAGTTAGCATATCATATAGATATAGAACATGTGTTTAGTTGATTTTAAAAGTCAAGTTAGAAGGATTAAATTTTGTTTGCGAACAAGTTTAGAATTAACTAAACTATGTTCTAGTGATTTCAAGTTTAAACCTTCGAATAAGGTAGTTTTATATATATGAATCGAATGATGTTATGAACATCATTACTACCTCAGGTTTTGTGGATAAACCTACTGGAAATGAGAAAAATAGATCTAGATTCAAAGGATCCTTCGATGGCTTGAAAGTTCTTGAAGCAGAATCATGACATGAAAACAAGTTCAAGTAAGATTGTCACTCGAAATATGATTGTTATAGTTATAGAAATAGAATCAAAGTTTGAATATGAGTATTACCTTGTATTAGAAAGATATCTTACTGTAAATAAGAAAGATTTCTTGAAGTTGGATGATTACTTTACAAGATTGGAAGTAAGCTAGCAAACTTGGAAGTATTCTTGATTTTATGAAACTAGAACTTATAGAATTTATGAAGAACACTTAGAACTTGAAGATAGAACTTGAGATAGATCAATTAGATGAAGAAAATTGAAGAATGAAAGTGTTTGTAGGTGTTTTTGGTCGTTGGTATATGGATTAGATATAAAGGATGTGTAATTTTGTTTACATGTAAATAAGTCATGAATGATTACTAATATTTTTGTAATTTTATGAGATATTTCATGCTAGTTGCCAAATGATGGTTCTCACATATGTTAGGTGACTCACATTTTCTACTAAAAGCTGATCATTAGAGTGTATATACCAATAGTACATACATCTAAAAGCTGTGTATTGTACGATTACAAATACGGGTGCATACGAGTAGAATTGTTGATGAAACTGAACGAGGATGTAATTGTAAGCATTTTTGGTAAGTAGAAGTATTTTGATAATTGTCTTGAAGTCTTTCAAAAGTGTATAAATACATATTAAAACACTACATGTAAATACATTTTAACTGAGTCGTTAAGTCATCGGTAGTCGTTACATGTATATGTTGTTTTGAAACCTTTAGGTTAACGGTCATGTTAAATGTTATTAACCCATTGTTTATTATATCTAAAGAGATGTTAAATTTTTTCATTATCATGATATTATGATATATAATATATCTTAGTATGATATATATACAGTTAAATGTCGTTACAACGATAATCGTTACATATATGTCTCGTTTCGAAATCATTAAGTTAGTAGTCTTATTTTTATTTATGTAGTTCATTGTTAATACACTTAATGATATATTTACTTATCATTTAACATAATTAACCAAGTGTATCAATATCTTAATATGATTCATATGTACTTAGTAAGACGTTGTTATAACGATAATCGTTATATATATCGTTTTCGTATTTCTTAATTCAATAGTCTCATTTTTATGTATATAACTCATTGTTAAAATACCTAATGAGATACTTACTTATCATAATATCATGTTAACTATATAAATAACCTTATATATGTCATCATATAGTTTTTACAAGTTTTTAACGTTCGTGAATCACCGGTCAACTTGGGTGGTTAATTGTCTATATGAAACCTATTTCAATTAATCAAGTCTTAACAAGTTTGATTGCTTAACATGTTGGAAACACTTAATCATGTAAATAACAATTTCATTTAATATATATAAACATGGAAAAGTTCGGGTCACTACAAATGGGTAACGGTTCTTGATGATAAGTTTGTTCAACTCTAGGTAGTCGATATACAACCTGAATGTACCATCTTTCTTCTTGACAAATAGAACAGGAGCTCTCCATGGTGATGTACTTGGTCGAATGAAACCATGCTCTAAAAGTTCCTGTAACTGACTTTGTAATTCTTTCATTTCGCTGGGTGCGAGTCTGTATGGAGTACGAGATATTGGTGCAGCTCCTGGTACAAGGTCTATTTGAAATTCAATGGATCGATGTGGGGGTAATCCTGGTAATTCTTTCGGAAATACATCAGAAAATTCTTTTGCGACAGGAACATCACTAATGTTCTTTTCTTCAGGTTTAACTTCCTCGATGTGTGCTAGAATGACGTAACAACCTTTTCTTATTAGTTTTTGCGCCTTCAAACTACTAATAAGATTTAACTTCGCGTTGTTCTTTTCTCCGTACAACTTTAAAGGTTTTCCTTTTTCACGCATAATGCAAATCGCATTTTTGTAACAAACGACCTCTGCTCTTACCTTCTTCAACCAGTCCATGCCAATTATTACATCAAAACTCCCTAACTCGACTGGTATTAAATCAATCTTAAACGTTTCATGACCCAGTTTAATTTCTCTATCCCGACATATATTATCTGCTGAAATTAATTTACCATTTGCAAATTCGAGTAAAAATTTATTATCTAAAGGCGTCAATGGGCAACTTAATTTACCACAAAATTCTCTACTCATATAGCTTCTATCCTCACCCGAATCAAATAAAACATAAGCAGATTTATCGTAAATAAGAAACGTACCCGTAACAAGCTCTGGGTCTTCCTGTGCTTCTGCCGCATTAATATTGAAAACTCTTCCACGGCACTGCCCATTAGAATTCCCCTGATTCGGGCAATTTCTAATAATGTGGTCTGGTTTTCCACATTTATAACAAACAGCGTTGGTATTACTTGCTCCGACACTATTCGTTCCAGCATTACTTGTTTCGACACTATTTGTTCCTTTAGTTCTGTTAAACTTTGGTCCGTAGACCTCACACTTTGTCGCGCTATGACCATTTATTTTACACCTGTTGTAAAATGTCATGCAAAACCCCTGATGATTTTCTTCACACCTATGACATTGCTGTTTTTAGTTTTTGTTGCCGTTGTTGTTATTGAGGTTGTTGTTGGGATTGTTATTATTGTTGAAACGGTTGTTGTAGTTGTTGTTGTTGTTGTTGGGATGTTTGTTGTAGTTATTGTTAGGATTGCAGTTATTGTTGCGATTGTTGTTGCGGTTGTTGGGATAGTTTTTGCGATTGTGGTTGTAATTGTTGTTTTTGTTGTACTGGTGACTCTTGTCACCGTTTTCCTCCCACTTCCTCTTGAGTTGTTTCGTGTTGGCTTCTTCGGCCGCCTGTTCTTTAATTCTTCCCTCAATCGGATTTATGAGTTTATGAGCCATTCCACTTGCCTTCTGTATAGAAGCGGGCTCATGTGAACTCACATCTTCTTGAATCCTTACTGGTAACCCTTTTACAAACGCGTCGATCTTCTCTTCTTTGTCTTCGAATGCTCCCGGACACAATAGGCATAACTCTGTGAATCGTCGTTCTTATGTGGTAACGTCGAACCCTTGTGTTCATAACTCTATAAGTTCTGCCTTGAGTTTATTGACTTCGTTTCTAGGACGATACTACTCGTTCATCAATTGTTTGAATGCCTTCCACGGTAGTGCGTAAGCAGCATTTTATCCTACCTGTTCAAGATAGGTGTTCCACCACGTTAACGCAGTACCTGTGAAGGTATGCATAGCGTACTTAACTTTGTCTTCTTCAGTACACTAACTTATGGCAAACACCGATTCGACTTTCTCGGTCCACCGTTTCAATCCAATTGGTCCTTCGGTTCCATCAAATTTCAAAGGTTTGTAGGCAGTGAATTCTTTGTAGGAGCATCGTACACGATTTCTTGCGCCGTTAGCTGCATTGCTAGATTCAGAGTTATTGTTGGTATGCAGCGCAGCCTGTACTACGGCTATATTTGCAGCAAGAAAGGTGCGAAATTCCTCTTCGCTCATATTCATGGTGTGTCGAGTAGTCGGTGCCATTTCCTTCAAAATAGCCAACTGAATCGAGTTAATCATACAGAATATTAAGAGTAGTCAATAGTATTTCGTAGCATAATATGAACTCATTTAAAAGCTTTTTCTTCATATTAGCATTTTATAAGTTTAAATTCGGGTACTACCTACCCGTTAAGTTCATACTTAGTAGCTAATATACAATTCAACTACTACAATTCCATATGAAAAACTGATTATAATAATATATCACATACAAATATTCTTCAAACTTACAACTTCGCTATATTACATATAACATGAAATATAGTACACTATGATACAGGACAGTTTTGAAGATAAATCTAGTTAATACGTAAGTTGTTCAGCAAAGGAAATAAAGACACGTAATTCATAAGTCCAGAAACAAGTAATGTATTCTGGTTTTACTAAGACGACTTCCCATCCTTGGTCTTATGGAAAATAACCGTTATAACCATTGGCTAGGGAGCATGTTGTAATGTCGTCAAAAGGACGAGGGTTTCGTAATGTCCAACAGCCCCGTAATAATCTAAAAACCTTGTTTCTCACCCCAACTACTGAATCCGTCACTTGTGGGAAGGTCTTATTTAAAAGCTGCAATCCGATGTTCTTTTTCTCACTTTGGTAAGATGCGAACATCACTAACCCATAAGCATAACATGCTTCTTTATGTTGCATGTTAGAAGCTCTTTCTAATTCACAAAATCCTATGTTGGGATATGTTGAGTCAAAATAGGTTCTTAACCCGTAGCGTAAAATTGCATTTGGGTTCCCCGCATTTAATGCTTTAAAAAAAACACTGCGTAACTTACGGTCTCCCCAATGTGATATACCCCACCCATCAAAGGAAAGCCTTTTATAAACTAAGGCATTTCTGGAAAGTCTTTCAAATGTTTGACAAGTTAATTTCGCCATAACTATATGTGCCGATGAATTCTGACCGACTCTAGACAAGATTTCCTCAATCATACCCTCTGGTAGGTCTTCTAAAATATTCGGTTGTCTACCCTTAACGTACATTTTGTTTTTATACTGTAAAATAGACAAGGATTAGATTCGTAAAAGATAATTAACAAACAATACAAGTAATTTTTACATAGAACATAAAAGTACAAGCATACTACAATACATATAATACACAACATGATTACAACCCTCTAATCTGAATCACTGGTTTCTTCTTCTTCGGACTTGGTTCATTTTCCTAATTTTCTAGGAATATATGGTGTTCCTCTAATACGAGCCGTCCTTTTCCATAATGGTTTAGAAAAACCTGGTGGTTTAGAGGTTCCTGAGTCATTGTTACATTTTAGGAAATATGGATGTTGTCGATACATATAAAGTTCATCGGGGTTGGAATCGGGTTTCTCTATTTTTATACCTTTTCCCTTATTATTTTCTTTCGCTTTATTAAATTGGGTCGAGGTAATTTCTATAACATCATCGGAATCCTCATCGGGATCCGATTCATCAGAAAATTGGTAATCTTCCCAATATTTTGCTTTCTCGGCGGAAACATCATTGACCATTATTAACTTTGGTCCATTGGTTGAGGATTTTCTTTTATTTAATCGATTTACTATAGGTATCAATATTTCTTCCTCCGAAACCTCTTCTTCTGGTTCCTCCTCTTCCGATTCCTCCTCTTCTGGTTCCTCTTCTTCCGGTTCCTCCTCTTCCGGTTCCTCCTCTTCCGGTTCCTCTTCGGGATTTTGTGAATCTTCCCAAAATGTATTCGACTCTTCATTATTATTAGGTGAATCAATGGGATTTGTACTAGAGGTAGACATCTATCACACAATATCAAACACGTTAAGAGATTTAATATATCACATAACATTTACATGTTAATAATATATAGTTTCCAACAAAAAATGTTAAGCAATCATTTTTGAAGAAAAACACGGCCGAAGTCCAGACTCACTAATGCATCCTAACAAACTCGGTAAGACACACTAATGCAATTTTTTGGTTCTCTAAGACCAACACTCGGATAACAACTGAAATGTCCCGTTCATATTGATTATAAACGTTCCATATTAATTGATTTCGTCGCGAGGTTTTGACCTCTATATGAGACGTTTTTCAAAGACTGCATTCATTTTTAAAACAATCATAACCTTTATTTTATCGATAAAGGTTTAAAAAGCATTACATAGATTATCAAATAATGATAATCTAGAATATAACGTTTACACATGACCATTACATAATGGTTTACAATAAGAATATATTACATCAAAAATAAGTTTCTTGAATGCAGTTTTTACATAATATCATACAAGCATGGACTCCAAATCTTGTCCTTATTTAAGTATGCAACAGCGAAAGCTCTTAATAATCACCTGAGAATAAATATGCTTAAAACGTCAACAAAAATGTTGGTGAGTTATAGGTTTAACCTATATATTATCAAATCATAATAATAGACACAAGATTTCATATTTCAGTATACATCCCATACATAGAGATAAAAATCATTCATATGGTGAACACCTGGTAACCGACATTAACAAGATGCATATAAGAATATCCCCTATCATTCTGGGAAATCCTTCGGACATGATACAAACGAATTCGAAGTACTAAAGCATCCGGTACTTTGGATGGGGTTCGTTAGGCCCAATAGATCTATCTTTAGGATTCGCGTCAATTAGTAGATTGATTTACTAATTCTTAGGCTACCAAGCAAAAGGGGCATATTCGTCTTCGATCATTCACCCATATAATGTATTTTCAATTACTTGTGTCTATTTCGTAAAACATTTATAAAACTGCATGTATTCTCATCCCAAAATATTAGATTTTAAAAGTGGGACTATAACTCACGTTCACATATTTTTACTTCGTCGGGAGTACGACTTGGCCACTGGTCGATTCACGAACCTATAACAAATATGTACATATATATCAAAGTATGTTCACAATATATTTATAACATTTTTAATACGTTTTAATGTTTTAAGTTTATTAAGTCCGTTGTCCTCGTTAGTAACCTACAACTAGTTGTCCACAATTAGATGTACAGAAATAAATAGATATATATTATCTTGAATCAATCCACGACCCAGTGTATATACGTCTCAGGCTAGATCACAACTTAAAGTATATATATTTTTGGAATCACCCTCAACCCTGTATAGCTAACTACAACATTACTGCATATAGAGTATCTATGGTTGTTCCAAATAATATATATACATAGGTCGATATGATATGTCAAAATATTTGCATACGTGTCTATGGTATCCCAAGATTACATAATATATTAGAATACATGTATAATACAATATGAGTTAGCTAAGATATTATTAATATAGATTTGTTACAATATTTCCCGTAGCTACAACAATCAAAAAATATCCAATCTTGTTTTACCCATAACTTCTTCGTTTTAAATCCGTTTTGAGTGAATCAAATTGGTATGGTTTCATATTGAACTCTATTTTATGAATATAAACAGAAAAAGTATAATTTTATAGTCAAAAATACAGGTTACAAGTCATATTTGTAAAGGTAGTCATTTCAGTCGAAAGAACGACGTCTAGATGACCATTTTGGAAAACATACTTCCACTTTGAGTTTAACCATGATTTTTGGATATAGTTTCATGTTCATAAGAAAAATCATTTTCTCAGAAGAACAACTTTTAAATCAAAATTTATCATAGTTTTTAATTAACTAACCCAAAACAGCCCGCGGTGTTACTACGACGGCGTATGTCCGGTTTTACGGTGTTTTTCGTGTTTCCAGGTTTTAAATCATTAAGTTAGCATATCATATAGATATAGAACATGTGTTTAGTTAATTTTAAAAGTCAAGTTAGAAGGATTAACTTTTGTTTGCGAACAATTTTAGAATTAACTAAACTATGTTCTAGTAATTTCAAGTTAAAACCTTCGAATGAGATAGCTTTATATGTATAAATTGAATGATGTTATGAACATCATTACTACCTCAAGTTTTATGGATAAACATAATGGAAAAGTGACAAATGGATCTAGCTTCAAAGGATCCTTGGATGGCTTGAAAGTTCTTGAAGCAGAATCATGACACGAAAACAAGTTCCATATCCTTTATATCTAATCCATATACCAACGACCAAAAACACCTACAAACACTTTATTTCTTCAATTTTATTCATCTAATTGATCTCTCTCAAGTTCCATCTTCAAGTTCTAAGTGTTCTTCATAAATTCCATAAGTATAGTTTCATAAAAATCAAGAATACTTCCAAGTTTGCAAGTCTACTTCCAAGCTTTCTAATCCATTCCAAGTAATCATCTAAGATCAAGGAACCATTGTTATTTATAGTAGGTTATCTTTCTAATTCAAGGTAATATTCATATTCAAACTTTGATTCAATTTCTACAACTATAACAATCTTATTTCGAGTGAATATCTTACTTGAACTGTTTTCGTGTCATGATTCTGCTTCAAGAACTTTCAAGCCATCCAAGGATCCTTTGAAGCTAGATCTATTTTTTTTATTTCCAGTAGTTTTATCCAGAAAACTTGAGGTAGTAATGATGTTCATAACATCATTCAATTCATACATATAAAGCTATCTTATTCGAAGGTTTAAACTTGTAATCACTAGAACATAGTTAAGTTAATTCTAAACTTGTTCGCAAATAAAAGTTAATCCTTCTAAATTGACTTTTAAAATCAACTAAACACATGTTCTATATCTATATGATATGCTAACTTAATGATTTAAAACCTGGAAACACGATGAACACCATAAAATCAGATATACGCCGTCGTAGTGAAACCGAGGGCTATTTTGGTTTGGATAATTAAAAACTATGATAAACTTTGATTTAAAAGTTGTTCTTCTGGGAAAATGATTTTTCATATGAACATGAAACTATATCCAAAAATCTTGGTTAAACTCAAAGTGAAAGTATGTTTTTCAAAATGGTCATCAAGATGTCGTTCTTTCGACGGAAATGACTACCTCTTTAGTAATTGACATGTAACTTAAATTTCTGACTATAAAAATATACTTTTTCTGTTTGGATTCTTAAATTAGAGTTCAATATGAAACCATAGCAATTTGATTCACTCAAAACGGATTTAAAATGAAGAAGTTATGGGTAAAACAAGATTGGATATTTTTGATCTTTTTAGCTACGGGAAATGTTTAACAAATCTATACAAATCATATCCTAGCTAACTTATATTATATTATACATGTATTCTAATATATTATGTAATCTTGGGATACCATACACACGTATACAAATGTTTTGACATATCATATCGACCCATGTATATATATTATTTGGAACAACCATAGACACTCTATATGTAGTAATGTTGGAGTTAGCTATATAGGGTTGAGGTTGATTCCAAAAATATATATACTTTGAGTTGTGATCTAGCCTGAGACGTGTATACACTGGGTCGTGGATTGATTCAAGATAATATATATCGATTTATTTCTGTACATCTAACTGTGGACAACTAGTTGTAGGTTACTAACGAGGACAGCTGACTTAATACACTCAAATCTTTAAAACATAATAAAAATGGTTGTAATTATATTTTGATCATACTTTGATATATATGTACATATTTGTATAGGTTCGTGAATCGATCCGTGGCCAAGTCTTATTTTCGAGGAAGGAAATATCTGTGAAAGTGAGTTATAGTCCCACTTTTAAAATCTAATATTTTTGGGATGAGAATACATGCAGGTTTTATAAATGATTTACAAAATAGACACAAGTACGTGAAACTACATTCTATGGTTGAATTATCAAAATCGAATATGCCTCTTTTTATTAAGTCTGGTAATCTAAGAATTAGGGAACAGACACCCTAATTGATGTGAATCCTAAAGATAGATCTATTGGGCCTAACAAACCCCATTCAAAGTACCGGATGCTTTAGTACTTTGAAATTTATATCATATCCGAAGGGTGTCCCGAAATGATGGGGATATTCTTATATATGCATCTTATTAATGTCGGTTACCAGGTGTTCACCATATGAATGATTTTTATCTCTATGTATGAGATGTGTATTGAAATATGAAATCTTGTGGTCTATTGTTATGATTTGATATATATAGGTTAAACCTATAACTCACCAACATTTTTGTTGACGTTTAAAGCATGTTTATTCTCAGGTGAATACTAAGAGCTTCCGCTATTGCATACTAAAATAAGGACAAGATTTGGAGTCCATGTTTGTATGATATTGTGTAAAAACTGCATTCAAGAAACATATGTCGATGTAATATATTTCTATTGTAAACCATTATGTAATGGTCATGTGTAAATAGTATATTTTAGATTATCATTATTTGATAATCTACGTAACGCTTTTAAAACCTTTATTGATAAAATAAAGGTTATGGTTGTTTTAAAAATGAATGCAGTCTTTGAAAAACGTCTCATATAGAGGTCAAAACCTCGCAACGAAATCAATTAATATGGAACGTTTATAATCAATATGAACGGGACATTTCAGTTGGTATCCGAGCGTTGGTCTTAGAGAACCAGAAAAATTTGCATTAGTGTGTTTTATCGAGTTTGTTAGGATGCATTAGTGAGTCTGGACTTCGACCGTGTTTTCTTTAAATATGATTGCTTAACATTTTTGTTGGAAACTATATATTATTGTCATGTAAATATTATGTGATATATTAATCTTTTAACATGTTTGATATTGTGTGATAGATGTCTACCTCTAGCACAAATCCCATTGACTCACCTAATAATAACGAAGAGTTGAATATATATTGGCAAGATTCACAAGTTCCCGAAGAACCGGAAGAAGAGGAAACGGAACCGGAATAAGAGGAACTGGAAGAAGAGGAAACAAAAGAAGAGGAACTGGAAGAAGAAGAGGTTCCGGAGGGGGGAATAGTAGGAACCAACAAAAACCTGTCAAATAAACGAAAATCCTCAACCAATGGACCAAAGTTAATAATGGTCAATGGTGTTTCAGCTAAGGAAGCAAAATATTGGGAAAATTAACAATTTTCCGATGAATCGGATCCTGATGAGGATTCCGAAGATGTTATAGAAATTACCCCAACCCAATTTAATGAGGCAAAAGAAAATAATAAAGGAAAAGGCATCAAAATAGAGAAATCTGATTCCGACCCCGATGAACTTTATATGTACCATCAACACCCGTATTTTCAATATTGTGACAATAACTCGGGAACCTCTAGACCACCAAGTTTTTCTAAACCAATGTGGAAAACGACGGCTCGTATTAGAGGAACATCATATATCCCTAGAAAATTAGGAAAAAGAACTAAGTTCGAAGAAGAAGAAACCAGTGATTCAGATTAGAGGGGTGTGAGTATGTTATGTAATAAATGTATTTTAGTGTGCTTGTACTTTTATGTTCTATGTAAAAATTGCTTGTATTGTTTGTTATTACGAATCTAATCCTTGTCTATTTTACAGTATAAAAACAAAATGGATGTTAAGGGTAGACAACTGAATATTTTAGAACACCTACCAGAGGATATGATTGAGGAAATCTTGTCTAGAGTCGGTCAGAATTCATCAGCACATTTAGTTATGGCGAAATTAACTTGTCAAACATTTGAAAGACTTTCCAGAGATGGCTTAGTTTATAAAAGGCTTTCCTTTGATAGGTGAGGTATATCACATTGGGAAGACTTTAAGTTACGCCGTGTTTTCTTTAAAGCATTAAATGCGGGGAACCCAAATGCAATTTTACTCTACGGGTTAAGAACCTATTTTGACTCAACATATCCCAACATAGGATTTCGTGAATTAGAAAGAGCTTCTAACATGCAACATAAAGAAGCATGTTATGCTTATGGGTTAGTGATGTTCGCTTCTTACCAAAGTGAGAAAAAGAACATCGGATTGCCGCTTTTAAATAAAACTTTCCCACAAGTGACGGATTCAGTAGTTGGGGTGAGAAACAAGGTTTTTAGATTATTACGGGGCTGTTGGCCATTACGAAACCCTCGCCCTTTTGACGACATTACAACATGCTACCTAGCCAATGGTTATAACGGTTATTTTCCACAAGACCAAGGATGGGAAGTCATCTTAGTAAAACCAGAATGTATGACTTATTTCTGGACTTATGAATTACGTGTCTTTATTTCCTTTGCTGAACAACTTGCGTATTAACTAGATTTATCTTAAAAACTATCATGTATCATAGTGTACTATATTTCATGTTATATGTAATATAGCGAAGTTGTAAGTTTGAAGAATATTTGTATGTGATATATTATTATAATCAGTTTTTCATATGGAATTGTAGTAGTTGAATTGTATATTAGCTACTAAGTATGAACTTAACGGGTAGGTAGTACCCGAATTTAAACTTATAAAAAGCTAATATGAAGAAAAAGCTTTTATAAATGAGTTCATATTATGCTACGAGATACTATTGACTACTCTTAATATTCTGTATGATTAAATTATTTCATTTGACTATTTTGAAGGAAATGGCACCGACTACTCGACACACCTTGAATATGAGTGAAGAGGAATTTCGTGCCTTTCTTGCTTCAAACATAGCCGCAGTACAGGCCGCGCTACATACCAACAATAACTCTGAATCTAGCAATACAGCTAACGGCGCAAGAAATCGTGTAGGATGCTCCTACAAGGAATTCACTGCCTGCAAACCTTCAGAATTTGATGGGACCGAAGGACCAATCGGATTGAAACGGTGGACCGAGAAAGTTGAATCGGTGTTTTCCATAAGTAAGTGTGCTGAAGGAGACAAAGTGAAGTACGCTACGCATACCTTCACAGGTATTGCGTTAACATGGTGGAATACCTATCTAGAGCAAGTGGGACAAGATGCTGCTTACGCGCTATCGTGGTCAGCATTCAAGCACTTGATGAACGAGAAGTACCGTCCCAGAACCGAGGTCAATAAGCTCAAGTCAGAACTTAGAGGGTTACAAACACAGGGATTCGATATTACTTCGTACAAAAGACGATTCATAGAATTGTGCCTATTGTGTCCGAGAGCGTTCGAAGATGAGGAAGAGAAGATCAGCGCGTTTGTGAAAGGGTTACCGGAGAGAATCCAAGAAGATATAAGTTCACACGAGCCTGCCTCCATACAAAAGGCATGTAGAATGGCTCACAAAGTAGTGAACCAGATTGAGAGAAGAATTAAAGAATAGGTGGCCGAAGAGGCTAACGTGAAGTTAGTCAAAAGAAAGTGGGAGGAAAACGGTGATAAGAGTCACCAAAACAACAACAACTATCCCAAAAATCGCAACATCAATCGCAACTACAATAAACGGCACAACAACAACAATAACTACAACAATCATCCCAACAATAATAACAACCGCAACAACAACAACAATCAGAAGCAGCTATGCCAAAGGTGTGAAAAGTATCACTCGGGGTTCTGCACCAAATTTTGCAACAAGTGTAAAAGAAATGGTCATAGCGCGGCGAAGTGTGAGGTCTACGGACCAGGGGTTAACAGAACGAAAGGAACAAATGGTGTCGGAACGAGTAATGGCAGAGCAAGTAGTGTCGGAGCAAGTTATGCCAATGTAGTTTGTTATAAATGTGGAAAACCGGGCCACATTATTAGAAATTGCCCGAACCAGGAGAACACGAATGGACAAGGCCGCAGAAGAGTTTTCAATATTAATGCAGCAGAGGCACAGGAAGACCCAGAGCTTGTTACGGGTACGTATCTTATTAACAATAAATCTGCTTACGTTTTATTTTATTCGGGTGCGAATAGAAGCTATATGAGTAGAGATTTTTGTGCTAAATTAAGTTGTCCATTAACGCCGTTGGATAGTAAATTTTTACTCGAATTAGTAAACGGTAAATTAATTTCAGCAGATTATATATGCCGGAATCGAGAAATTAAACTAGGTAGCGAAATATTTAAGATTGATTTGATACCAGTAGAGTTAGGGAGTTTTGATGTAATAGTTGGCATGGACTGGCTGAAGGAGATGAAAGCAGAGATCGTATATTACAAAAATGCAATTCGCATTGTACGAGAAGAAGGAGAACCCTTAATGGTGTACGGAGAAAAGGGCAACACGAAGCTACATCTTATTAGTAATTTGAAGGCACAAAAACTAATAAGAAAAGGTTGTTATGCTGTTCTAGCACATGTCGAGAAAGTACAAACTGAAGAAAAGAGCATCAATGATGTTTCCGTCGCAAAAGAATTTCCCGATGTATTTCCAAAAGAATTACCGGGACTACCTCCACATCGATCTGTTGAATTTCAAATAGATCTTGTACCAGGAGCTGCACCAATAGCTCGTGCTCCTTACAGACTCGCACCCAGCGAGATGAAAGAACTGCGAAGCCAACTGCAAGAACTATTAGAACGTGGTTTCATTTGACCAAGCACATCACCATGGGGAGCTTCTGTTTTGTTTGTCAAGAAGAAGGATGGTACATTTAGGTTGTGTATTGACTACAGAGAGTTGAATAAACTTAACATCAAAAACCGTTATCCACTGCCGAGAATTGATGACTTATTTGATCAACTACAAGGCTCGTCAGTTTATTCGAAAATCAATTTATGTTCTGGATATCATCAAATGCGAGTAAAGGAGGATGATATTCCAAAAACTGCTTTTAGGACGCGTTATGGTCATTACGAGTTTATGGTTATGCCGTTTAGATTGACTATCGCACCAGCTGTGTTCATGTACCTTATGAACCGAGTGTGTGGGCCATATCTTGACAAGTTTGTCATTGTTTTCATCGATGACATACTTATTTACTCAAAGAATGATCAAGAGCATGAAGAACATTTGAGAAAAGTGCTAGAAGTATTGAGGAAAGAAAAACTGTACGCTAAGTTTTCAAAGTGTGTATTTTGGTTGGAAGAAGTTCAATTCCTCGGTCACATAGTGAACAAAGAAGGTATCTAGGTGGACCCGGCAAAGATCGAAACCGTTGAAAAGTGGGAAACCCCAAAAACTCCGAAGCATATACGTCAATTTTTAGGATTGGCTGGTTACTAAAGAAGATTCATCCAAGATTTCTCCAAAATAGCAAAACCCTTGACTGCATTAACGCATAAAGGGAAGAAATTTGAATGGAAGGATGAACAAGAGAAGGCGTTTCAGTTATTGAAGAAAAAGCTAACTACGACACCTATATTGTCATTACCTGAAGGGAATGATGATTTTATGATTTATTTTGACGCATCAAAGCAAGGTCTCGGTTGTGTATTAATGTAACGAACGAAAGTGATTGCTTATTCGTCTAGACAATTGAAGATTCACGAGCAAAATTACACAACTCACGATTTGGAATTGGGTGCTATTGTTTTTGCATTAAAGACTTGGAGGCATTATTTATATGGGGTCAAAAGTATTATATATACCGACCACAAAAGTCTCCAACATATATTTAATCAGAAGCAACTGAATATGAGACAACGCAGGTGGATTGAACTATTGAATGACTATGATTTTGAGATTCGATACCACCCAGGGAAGGCGAATGTGGTAGCCGACGCTTTGAGTAGAAAGGACAGAGAACCTGTACGGGTAAAAGCTATGAATATAATTATTCGTACTAACCTTACTACTCAAATAAAGGAGGCGCAACAGGGGGTTGTAAAAGAAGGAAAGTTGAAGAATGAGATACCCAAAGGATCAGAGAAACATCTTAATATTCGGGAAGACGGAACCCGATATAGGGCTGATAGAATTTGGGTACCAAGGTTTGGAGATGTGAGAGAAATGGTACTTAAAGAAGCACATAAAACCAGATATTCAATACATCCCGTAGCGGGGAACATGTATAAAGATCTCAAGAAACACTTTTGGTGGCCGGGTATGAAAGCCGATATTACTAAATATGTAGGAGAATGTTTGACGTGTTCTAAGGTTAAAGCTGAACATCAGAAACCATCAGGTCTACTACAACAACCTGAAATCCCGGAATGGAAATGGGAAAACATTACCATGGATTTCATTACTAAATTGCCAAGGACCGCAAGTGGTTATGATACTATTTGGGTAATAGTTGATCATCTCACCAAGTCAGCACACTTCCTGCCAATGAGAGAAGATGACAAAATGGAGAAGTTGGCGCGATTGTATTTGAAGGAGGTTGTCTCCAGACATGGAATACCCGTCTCTTTTATCTCTGATAGGGATGGTAGATTTGTTTCAAGGTTCTGGCAGACGTTGCAACAAGCATTGGGGACTCGTCTAGACATGAGTACTGCCTATCATCCACAAACTGATGGGCAGAGTGAAAGGACGATACAAACACTTGAAGACATGCTACAAGCATGTGTTATTGATTTCGGAAACAGTTGGGATCGACACCTACCGTTAGCAGAATTTTCCTACAACAACAGTTATCATTCTAGTATTGAGATGGCGCCATTTGAGGCACTTTATGGTAGAAAGTGCAGGTCTCCGATTTGTTGGAATGAAGTGGGGGATAGACAGATTACGGGTCCGGAGATAATACAAGAAACTACCGAGAAAATCATCCAAATTCAACAACGATTGAAAACCGCCCAGAGTCGACAAAAGAGCTATGCGGACAGTAAAAGAAAAGATATAGAGTTTGAAATTGGAGAAATGGTCATGCTTAAGGTTTCACCTTGGAAAGGCGTTGTTCGATTTGGTAAACGGGGGAAACTAAATCCAAGGTACATTGGACCATTCAAGATTATAGATCGTGTCGGACCAGTAGCTTACCAACTGGAGCTACCTCAACAACTTGGGGCTGTACATAACACTTTTCACGTCTCGAATTTGAAGAAATGTTTTGCTAAAAAAGATCTCACTATTCCATTGGACGAAATCCAAATCAATGAAAAACTTCAATTCATTGTAGAACCCGTCGAAATAATGGATCGTGAGGTTAAGAGACTTAAGCAAAACAAGATACCGATTGTTAAGGTTCGATGGAATGCTCATAGAGGACCCGAGTTCACCTGGGAGCGTGAAGATCAGATGAAGAAGAAATACCCGCATCTATTTCCAGAAGATTCGTCAACACCTTCAACAGCTTAAAATTTCGGGACGAAATTTATTTAACGGGTAGGGACTGTAGTGACCCGAACTTTTCCATGTTTATATATATTAATTGAGATTGATATTTACATGACTAAATGTTTCCAACATGTTAAGCAATCAAACTTGTTAAGACTTGATTAAATGAAATAAGTTTCATATAGACAATTGATCACCCAAGTTGACCGACGATTCACGAATGTTACAAAATTGTAAAAACTACATGTTGTGGTATATATAGACATATATATATATGGTTGACATAAGATTATGATGAGTAAGTATCTCACTAAATATATTAACAATGTGTGATATACATAAGAAATGAGATTACTAAGTTAAGAAACTCAAAATGATATATATAACGATTATCGTTATGATAACGTCTATTAAATACATATGTATCATATTAAGATATTGATACACTATATTTAACATGATAAAATGATATTTAAATATATCATTAAGTGTGTTAACAATGAACTACATATGTAAAAACAAGACTACTAGCTCAAGAATTACGAAACGAGACTTATATGTAACGATTATCGTTGTAACGATATTTTAAATTATATATCATATTAAAATATATTCATACATCATAATATCATGATAATATAATAATTTAACATCTCATTTGATATAATAAACATTGGGTTAACAACATTAATTGAGATCGTTAACTTAAAGGTTTCAAAACAACACTTACATGTAACGACTAACGAAGACTTAACGACTCCATTAGAATGTATATACATGTTGTGTTTTGATATGTATTCTTACACTTTTGAAAGACTTCAAGACATATATCAAAGTACTTCTACTTAACAAAAATGCTTACAATTACATCCTCGTTCAGTTTGATCAACAATTCTACTAGTATGCACCTGTATTCGTACTCGTACAATACACAGCTTTTAGATGTAAGAACTATTGGTATATACACTCTAATGATTAGCTCTTAGCAGCACATGTAAGTCACCTAACACATGTGGGAACCATCATTTCCCAACTAGCATGAAATATCTCATAAAATTACAAAAATATTAGTAATCATTCATGACTTATTTACATGAAAACAAAATTACATATCCTTTATATCTAATCCATATACCAACGACCAAAAACACCTATAAACACTTTAATTCTTCAATTTTATTCATCTTAATTGATCTCTCTCAAGTTCCATCTTCAAGTTCTAAGTGTTCTTCATAAATTTCATAAGTATAGTTTCATAAAAATCAAGAATACTTCCAAGTTTGCAAGTCTACTTCCAAGCTTTCTAATCCATTCCAAGTAATCATCTAAGATCAAGGAAGCTTTGTTATTTAGAGTAGTTTATCTTTCTAATTCAAGGTAATATTCATATTTAAACTTTGATTCAATTTCTACAACTATAACAATCTTATTTCGAGTGAAAATCTTACTTGAACTGTTTTCGTGTCATGATTCTGCTTCAAGAACTTTCAAGCCATCCAAGGATCCTTTGAAGCTAGATCTATTTTTTTCATTTCCAGTAGTTTTATCCAGAAAACTTTAGGTAGTAATGATGTTCATAACATCATTCGATTCATACATATAAAGCTATCTTATTCGAAGGTTTAAACTTGTAATCACTAGAACATAGTTTAGTTAATTCTAAACTTGTTCGCAAACAAAAGTTAATCCTTCTAACTTGACTTTTAAAATCAACTAAACACATGTTCTATATCTATATGATATGCTAACTTAATGATTTAAAACCTGGAAACACGATGAACACCATAAAATTGGATATACGCCGTCGTAGTGAAACCGGGGGCTGTTTTGGTTTGGATAATGAAAAACTATGATAAACTTTGATTTAAAAGTTGTTCTTCTGGGAACATGATTTTTCATATGAACATGAAATTATATCCAGAAATCTTGGTTAAACTCAAAGTGAAAGTATGTTTTTCAAAATGGTCATCAAGATGTCGTTCTTTCGACGGAAATGACTACCTCTATAGTAATTGACATGTAACTTAAATTTCTGACTATAAACCTATAATTTTTCTGTTTGGATTCTTAAATTAGAGTTCAATATGAAACCATAGCAATTTGATTCACTCAAAACAGATTTAAAATGAAGAAGTTATGGGTAAAACAAGATTGGATATTTTTGATCTTTTTAGCTACAGGAAATGTTTAACAAATCTATACAAATCATATCCTAGCTAACTTATATTATATTATACATGTATTCTAATATATTATGTAATCTTTGGATACCATAGACACATATGCAAATGTTTTGACATATAATATCGACCCATGTATATATATTATTTGGAACAACCATAGACACTCTATATGCAGTAATGTTGGAATTAGCTATACAGGGTTGAGGTTGATTCCAAAAATATATATACTTTGAGTTGTGATCTAGCTTGAGACATGTATACACTGGGTCGTGGATTGATTCAAGATAATATATCGATTTATTTCTGTACATCTAACTGTGGACAACTAGTTGTAGGTTACTAACGAGGACAGCTGACTTAATACACTCAAATCTTTAAAACATAATAAAAATGGTTGTAATTATATTTTGATCATACTTTGATATATATGTACATATTTGTATAGGTTCGTGAATCGATCCGTGGCCAAGTCTTATTTCCGAGGAAGGAAATATCTGTGAAAGTGAGTTATAGTCCCACTTTTAAAATCTAATATTTTTGGGATGAGAATACATGCAGGTTTTATAAATGATTTACAAAATAGACACAAGTACGTGAAACTACATTCTATGGTTGAATTATCGAAATCGAATATGCCCCTTTTTATTAAGTCTGGTAATCTAAGAATTAGGGAACAGACACCCTAATTGACGCGAATCCTAAAGATAGATCTATTGGGCCTAACAAACCCCATCCAAAGTACCGGATGCTTTAGTACTTCAAAATTTATATCATATCCCAAGGGTGTCCCGGAATGATGGGGATATTCTTATATATGCATCTTGTTAGTGTCGGTTACCAGGTGTTCACCATATGAATGATTTTTATCTCTATGTATGAGATGTGTATTGAAATATGAAATCTTGTGGTCTATTGTTACGATTTGATATATATAGGTTAAACCTATAACTCACCAACATTTTTATTGATGTTTAAAGCATGTTTATTCTTAGGTGAATACTAAGAGCTTCCGCTGTTGCATACTAAAATAAGGACAAGATTTGGAGTCCATATTTGTATGATATTGTGTAAAAACTGCATTCAAGAAACATATGTCGATGTAATATATTTCTATTGTAAACCATTATGTAATGGTCATGTGTAAACAGTATATTTTAGATTATCATTATTTGATAATCTACGTAATGCTTTTAAAACCTTTATTGATAAAATAAAGGTTATGGTTGTTTTAAAAATGAATGTAGTCTTTGAAAAACGTCTCATATAGAGGTCAAAACCTCGCAACGAAATCAATTAATATGGAACATTTATAATTAATATGAACGGGACATTTCAACATACATCTAAAAGCTGTGTATTGTACGAGTACTAATACGGGTGCATACGAGTAGAATTGTTGATGAAACTGAACGAGGATGTAATTGTAAGCATTTTTATTAAGTAGAAGTATTTTGATAAGTGTATTGAAGTCTTTCAAAAGTGTATGAATACATATTAAAACACTACATGTATATACATTTTAACTGAGTCGTTAAGTCATCGTTAGTCGTTACATGTATATGTTGTTTTGAAACCTTTAGGTTAACGATCATGTTAAATGTTGTTAACCCATTGTTTATTATATCTAAAGAGATGTTAAATTATTACATTATCATGATATTATAATATATTAATATATCATAGTATGTTATATATACAGTTAAATGTTGTTACAACGATAATCGTTACATATATGTCTCGTTTCGAAATCATTAAGTTAGTAGTCTTGTTTTTACATATGTAGTTCATTGTTAATACACTTAATGGCATGTTTACTTATCATTTATCATGATTAAATATAGTGTAACAATATCTTAATATGATTCATATGTATTTAGTAAGACGTTGTTATAATGATAATCGTTATATATCGTTTCGAGTTTCTTAATTCAATAAACTCAATTTTATGTATATAACTCATTGTTAAAATACCTAATGAGATACTTACCTATCATAATCTCATGTTAACTATATATATAATCATATATATGTCATCATATAGTTTTTACAAGTTTTAACGTTCGTGAATCACCGGTCAACTTGGGTGGTCAATTGTCTATATGAAACATATTTCAATTAATCAAGTATTAACAAGTTTAATTGCTTACCATGTTGGAAACATTTAATCATGCAAATATAGTTTTCATTTAATATATAATCATGGAAAAGTTCGGGTCACTACAGGTAACTCATCCGGAAAAATGTCTTCAAATTCATTAACCACCGGAATTTCACGAATGGGTGGTGGCTCATCACGAGTATCAACTACATGGGCAAGAAAAGTCATGCCACCACTAACAAGGAAACGACGTGCCCGTGCATAAGTGCATATCGACACAAGTCCTCTTCGCTTATCACCGTGAATAATTAACTCTCCCCCACTTGGGGTCTTCACACGAATAGATTTTTCGTGGCATGCAATATCGGCTCTATTATGATCGAGCCAATCCATACCAACAACGATATCAAAATCTCCCAAGGTCATCGAGATGAGATCAATTTTAAAGTTTTCAGCACCAAACACAACATTACAATTTTTACACACATCAACCACTAGCACCGTCTTTCCATCCGCTATTTCGACTTCTACCAGACGACTTAACTTAGCTAACAGTTTATTAAGTTTAGGCACAAATTTTGGAGACACAAACGACAAATTTGCACCACTATCAAATAAAATCCTTGCCGGATTAGAGTTAACCATGAAAGTACCTGAGACAACTTCGTTAGATTGCTTGGCTTCATCATTCGTCATCAAGTAATTTCGTCCCCGAGCCGTACCCGCCGCTTTCTCCAATTTCTTAACATGATCACCCCGCAAATCGGGACACTCCGTCCTTCGGAGCCCTTCTTTGCCACAATTAAAACAAGTGAGCATGGTTGTAGATGATGGTTTCGGACAATCACGAGAAATGTGACATTTTTGCCCACAATTATAGCAAGTGACCACGTGACCACCGGAGACACCCTTCTTCACACTACCGACACTCTCACTCGCACCTTTACTCTTTTTGTTCGAATGACTAGTAGCTTCAAACTTCCTTTTGCCAAAAGTAAAGCCACTTTTTCTCAACACAAGCGACTCAAAACCTTTGGCCATATTGAACAACTCATCAAAACTTTTCACCACATTCACACTAATCTTCTCTTGATAACTATCATTCAAGATTCGATAGAAGTATTCCTTCAACATCTTTATCATTCCCGACATACTCCGGGAAAAATTGGGTCTTGGACAAGAAAACGGATTTGAGAGTGTTCAAATCCATCGACCCTTGCCTCAAGGAATGCAACTTGTCCTTAAGCCTTGTAAGATCGGCAGAAATTCGGTATTCGTCGAAAAATTCCGCCTTGAATTCATCCCAAGTGAATTCCATGCATTGTTCTTCACCATAAACTTGGATTTTCGCATCCCACCACAATTTAGCATCGCCCCTCAACATGCTACAATCGTACCTCGTCTTTTTATCAAGAGGACATTCACAAGTACGGAAAGCCCCCTCCATATCAGAGATCTATCGGGCACTCTTAAGTGGGTCCCGTTCACCTTAAAAGTAGGAGGTTGAGCATCTTTGAAATTATTTTAGGAAAAGTCTCGCTTTCCGACAATATCCTCTTGAAGGACAACTTTAATTTGTTCCTTTACTACATTGACTAACTGCTCGTCAATCGTATCTAGAAACATCTTCTTAACATCTTCTAGGAAAGCCGCATGATGAGTTTTCAAAATGGCCTCAACTTTGGCCGTGAACTCGGGGTCCTTAGTACCCTCATTATCGGTGTCATGTCCGTTTCTCATCTTCATTCTATAAAACGAAAGAGGTTAAACAACGAAACGAAAGACATGACATATACATATATACACATATACACCTTACCACCCCATCTTGCTCAACAATCGTCGTACATCGCTTGTTTGACACGATTTGCACCCGTAACAATGGTAGCTAATCATTGTTACGCGAGCACCTCGCATTAACTTGCTAGTACAACGTCTATTTCGCTTGATGGATTTCAAATACAACACAACAAATAGCGCAAGGTTAGTTCACATAAACCTATGCACTAACGATTCCCATTCCGACCCGAAGTCCTACAAGTCCCGCATAAAGCGCACACACAATAAAGTCTAAGTCTAGGCACCTATCTCAAGTCACCTAAATCCCTTAGACCATGCTCTGATGCCACTTGAAACAACCCAACCCGTATTTAACACGAGTAAAAAAAAATTATTAATATAAATAAACACTTATGCGCCATTCAAAAGATGTAAACCATTCCATACGACCCATTAAAACATGCAACAAGTTTAATGTTTACAAAAGGCACGAAGGCCAATAATTAAATGTAATACAAGTTCGACCCATTTAAAATGATAGTTTTAATCCAAACTACACCCGAGCATGGTTTGGGGCTAAACTACCCAAAACGCTATGTCGACTTCAAAACTTCGACAATAATCCAACATGGGCAACTAGTATCCGAAAACCCCCTTCCCTTTGTCCGCACCTGTATCTAAAAAGATAAACAACGAGAGGGGTAAGCTAATGCTTAGTGAGTGCAATAGTTACACATGTGCATATATAATCTTTCTACTTGCAATCACTTACACAAAACCGCATACAAGCTAGCAATTCAACAACCATGCGAACAACAAGCATAAACTACAATCCGCCATTCATATTAAGCTAGCAACATCAATAGCATATAGTTCAAAATTTAATATGCTAACATAATTTCAAACAACCATGGTTAACCAATCGTACAAGGAATGGTACTCGAATTTCCCATCGGTGTTCATAACAACCGTTAGTGTACAACAACGTATATCACTAACCCTTGGACAACACATATCCGTTCGTAAAACTGTTAGTGTATAACGACATATATCACTATCTTGGACAACACATATCCGTTCATAATCCGTTAGTGTACAACGACATATATCACTAACTCGGACAACACATATCCATTCATGAAAACCGTTAGTGTACAACGACATATATCACCAACTCCGAAAACACATATCCGTTCATACAAATAAATACATTATATACATACATGTATACTTATCCAACTCACCTTAACACCAAGATGATGATTATGCACTTCCGAAAGCTTCAAAGCAAAGTACCTAATACATTAAGTACACTTTAAATACACATACTAGTTGGACTGGACACCAACGTTTAACACTTGAGCATTTAATGACCTAATGCATTAAATGACTCTCATCCACCAAAACCGCCCATTAATGGCCATGACTCATCATAAATCACTAAAAGCTAGTGATTTGAGCCTACTAACACCAACTAACACAATTTATGGGTATTTCATACCCATCTCATCCAACTAGGTCAACAATCACCCATTTGACCCATTTTAATACTTAGACTTACAATTTTAGTCAAACATGACCCATTAATAATTCTTTCATCATTTTACAAGTGTATTAGTGAGTAACAACACAATTAACACTTACATAATCCCAATTACATGACCAAACCCTAGATTAACTCCATTTGGGTTTCCTTACATCAAATTAACCCAAATTCACCCAATAAATCCCCAAATGGGTCTTACAAGTCTCAAATGGCCAAACCCTAACCATAAATTAACTAAAACTCAAAATACGGAGTTAAGACTTACCAACACTATCCACTCGTAGCTAAGAACGAGGAGAACAACTTTACTTCTTGCTCCAAAGATCAAATCTCAAATCTTCACTCTCAAATCTCACTTTGAAATTAAATGGGTTTTTATGTTTTGAGAGGAAATAGAGAAAGAAAATGGAAAAGAAATGAATAAGAATAGATAAGTGGTTGAGATTTAATGTCCCCATCAGATCTACACGCGAAAAGACAAAATTACCCTCGAACTAATCATTTTAAAACTAAAAATTGGATCAGTTGGCCCAGCGGGTCGCGGCGCGACACCCAAATGCCGCGGCGCGGCATTACACCTTTTTTTTAAATGTTTTTGCCTCCTCCTGATTTTGGATTATGTAAATCATCGCGGCGCGACCAGCCCCCGTCGCGGCGCGACATTTGCCTAAGGCTGACCAGTTTTGACAACATTAACCCAACAATTAATTATTTGACTTGTACGCTTCGTTCTCGATTCATATATACGTCTAAACTTCATCTTTAAGTCTCACATGACTTAACACCATCAAAACCCATGTATAAACTTACACATGCATACATCCCCATATATATATATATGTATATATATATATATATATATATATATATATATATATATATATATATATGTATATATATATATATATATATATGTATATATATATATATATGTATATATCTATATGTATATATATATATATATATACACAACTAACACTTTATTCAATTCAACCCATAAACGAACGAGTTATAATCGTACTGATGATTAAATATGTACCTTTAGACATGTATGGGAAAATGGGATGTTACATTATTATTATTATTATTATTAATCATATTATTATTATTATTATTATTATTATTATTATTATTATTATTATTATTATTATTATTATTATTATTATTATTATTATTAGTAGTAGTAGTATTATACATAAAACACTACGACGAGGTCATGAGCGAGTTATTTCAAAACATGTTTTTCGAGTGGGATAGAGCTAAGGAAAATATGGGTTATAGCTATGGAGGTTATGGGTATTGTTCGGGGGTATGCTCGTGAAGTCAATCTAGTGTTTATCATCTCTGTTACGTCTACGTACTTTCCCGCAATATTGAATCTCAATATTGATACGTGAGCACTCATATCTTACCTTTTATGTATTATTAGTGTATCCCTGACTAGTGCTCGAGTATATTTGATTATGCATGCTTGTATATTTAATTGCGTCGTTATATAGTGTATGTTGAATCATGAAATTAATACATATAATACTGATATAAGGTATATGATATTCATGTCGTTGGAAAGGTGTCGAAAAATTATTAACTTTTCTCGTGTGTTTTCGTTGAACGGATTAAAAGATATAGTCAACTGAATTATTATTAATTTTAGTATTATTATGATTACTATCGTCGTTATTATTATTATTATTATTATTATTATTATTATTATTATTATTATTATTATTATTATTATTATTATTATTTTTATTATCTAATTATTATTATTATTATTATTATTATTATTATTATTATCATTTTAGTATTATTATTAAAATGATTTTTATTATTATTATCGTTAATATTAAAAGTATTGTTATTATTAAAATTATCATAGTTGTTAGAAAATATCATTATAAATCTTAAAATATATATTTTCAAGAAAATTATCATTATTAGTAATATTATTATTATTAAAATGACATTAGAAGATTATTAATTATCAAAATTATTATTATCATTATCATTATCAATATAGGTATTATCATTAAAAATTATATTGTTATTATTATTATTATCGTTATCGTTAAAAATTAACATCTTTACAAAAACTATCATTTTATTATTTATATTATTATTATTATTATTAAAAGTATCATTAATATTAAAATTAGCACTTTTATTAAAATTATCATTTCCAATAGAAATATCCTTGTTATTATATAATATTATCATTATTATCATATTCGGATTATTATTATTAAAAATTATCATTCTTGATAGAATTATTTTATAAAATATTATTATTACTATTCTTATTACAATAATTATTATATATATAGTAAATATTATTATTAAGATAAATTATATTATTTTTTTACTAATATTAAAGTATAGATATTATCAATTATCATTTAAAATTTATCATTGTTATTAAAACTATCATTCTATTAAAAATTATTATTATTAAAAATTACCGTCTTTATTAGAATATATTATCATTAAAAAGTATAGAATTTAAAACTATTGTTTTATTTAAAAATTATCGTTACTATCAATTTTATTAGTATTATTAATATCATTATTACTATTACCATTATTATTAAAGTACTATTAATAACTTTATCGTTATTATTATTACAAAATAATATAACTTTTACTTATTATTATTATTATCAATATTATTTTATCAAATAAATATGTGATACAAAGATATTATTACTACACGTAATAAAATTGCATTAATAATACATACCACTATATTTTTATGATTTTGAGTGAACTATATAAATTTTATTACTCAAAATATATAAAAGTATGTTTTTTTATCATATATAAATTTTAATATAAATTTTTATTTATATATGACTTGTATTATTTACTTTAATAAAACCTGATAAATATATTTAAATATATAAAATGACTATATTTAAGTTATATAATAAACATATATAGATTTTAAATGTCATTTTGGGTCAAACTAAATTTTGTTGACATTTGCATATCGATCTCGAGCATTAGGATTGTAATACACTACGACTTGACCTAAATTGTTAGACAGATATTGACCAACATATATATATATATATATATATATATATATATATATATATATATATATATATATATATATATATATATATATATATATATATATATATATACACTTAATATAGGTTTGTGAATCCGAGGCCAACCTTGCACTTGTTCAATGCCGTCATATGCATAATTACTACAAAATATCGTATCGTGAGTTTCATTTGCTCCCCTTTTAAATGCTTTTGCAATATATATTTTTGGGACTGAGAATACATGCGCTGCTTTTATAACTGTTTTACGAAATAGACACATGTAATTGAAACTAATTCTATGGTTGGATTACTATACCAAATATAGCCCCTTAACTTGGTAACCTAAGAATTAGGGAAATGCCCCCTAATTGACGCGAATCCTAAAGGTAGATCTACGGGCACTGACCGGCCCCAGTCAGAGAATTTGAACTGCTTTAATACTTCGATTTAAATGATGATTGTGATTACCGGTATATGGCATACTTGCGAGTATGCGAGGGATATTCTATATGCATTATGTTAATGTCGGTTACCAGGTGTTCATCATACGAATGATTTTTATACACTTGCGAGTGTAATGTTATTTATGAAAATTTGTAATGACCCGGAATTTTCTGACCAAATTATACTTATGAGATTAATATTTACATAAATTAAACCATACCAACATGATAAGCAATCCAAATTGTTGAGACTTGTGTTTTTGAAAAGAGTTTTACACAACGTTTGACCGTCCAATATGACCGATGATATCACGAACTATATAACATACGATAATTATACGTTTGTGTATATATATGTATTTATATATATTTAACATGATCTAAGGATGGTTTAACATCTCATTGTGTACTAATGACAATGAGTTATAAGTATATTCTGAAACTACTAACTTAAGTTTTCAAAACGATAACTATACGTAACATTCTTTGATATATATACTTATAATCTATAATGCTTATACATGTATCGTATATATAATGTATTTAATCACTTTTTAAGGACTTAAATACATAAAACAATATAAGTATATTCACAAAAGATAGCTATATTTGAATTCTCGTTCCGTTTCCTCAAGATTTCTATACGTATATCTAGGGTATATGTACCCGTATCATACCCAGCTTCTATACGTATTTACTATTAGTATATACACATCAAATCAACATCCTAATCAACATTATTACTGCCCTAGATATGAGGTAACTATAATTTGTCAAGTAGTATGAATTATTAGTAAGAAAACAAAATTAGAAATCCTTTTCTTTCTTTATAAACTAAAAACGTTTTTATAAATGAACACCATTTCTTCACTCCATTTTCTCATACCTACACCCTAATTTCTCTCTCAAAATACTCCTAACTTCATACTTGATCATCTCCAAGCATTTTCCCCATCATTTAGCTTCAATTACAAGCCTTAAACACCATAAGAAAACTCTTTCAAGAACATATCAAAATAACCACCCATTTGAAGAAGTTTACTTCCAACCTTTTGATCTAACTCCACCACTCTTTGATTCCAAAATTATTTCTTATCTTTTGCAGTAACTTTATCCAAGTAACTTGAGGTAGTAACCTTGTTCATAATCTTATTCAATTCATATTCATATAGCTATCTTATTTTGTGGTATAAAATTTTAACAACAAGAACATAGTTTGAATGATTTCAAACTTGTTCGCAAACTAAATAGATCCTTCTAACTTGACTTTTAAAACACTTCAAGACCTGTAATATATCATAATGATATGCTAACCTAACAATATATAACTTGGTTTTACAAAGAACATCTTAAAAACTGAATCTACGTTGTCGGAGTGCAACCGGGGGCTGTTTTGGGTTGGATAATTAAAAACCATCTTGAACTTTGAATTGGAAGTTCATGTTCTGGAAAAATTATATTTCTTATGAATATGTTAACACATAAAAATTTCATGGTTTAACTCAAAGTGTAAGTATTTTTAGAAAAATGATCATTAAATGTTGTTTTTATGATGGAAAATGATCACTTTCATAAGTTTCACCAAAGTTTGACCTATAACCTATGATTTCGAATACAAACTAAGGTATTTTCAATTCATATTCTTAAAATTTGACTCGATCCAAGGAAGTGACAAGTTGAACCAACAAAAACGGATTTGTAATGAAGAAACTACGACTAAAACAAGATTGGGTATCCGAAGCTAGTTTAGCTACGAAAATATTTGGAGAAAAAGTAAATTAATCATATCTTTTCTAATTAATATGATATTTTATATATAATTACTTATGAGTTGATTTTATATATTTCAGGACCACCCGTAAACAACACGAGAAGATTAATCATAAGACCTCATGATTGTACGCAACACGTCATTTGACAACATGGTACCATGGGTCGAGATTAATTCTGATCAAAACGAATACGATGGGGTCTTTATTTATTTTATTTAAGCAACTAATTGTGGACCACTAACATCGGACTGCTAACTACGGACTAAGAAAATATTAAAAGTATTAAAAGTATATATATATGTAACGATTACTTAAAAAGAAAATATGTTGATATATTATATATATGGTTAGGTTCGTGATATCTATCGGAGACCAAGTCTAATTAAATACCTTCAAGGTAAAAGTGAGTTTCATTTGCTCCCTTTTAATTGCTTTTGCAATATATATTTTTGGGCTGAGAATACATGCGCTGCTTTTATAAATGTTTACAAAATAGACACAAGTACTTAAAAATATATTCTACGTTGAGTTGTACCACTGGCATATTTCCCTGTAGCTTGGTAACTACTATTTACATGGGTATTGTAAACGCGAATCCTGTTGATAGATCTATCGGGCCTGACAACCCCAACCGGACTGGATGACCAGTATTCAACGGTTGCACGGTACTTCGTTTTGGTGACTACACTTGGTACGGTGTAGTGAGATTTCATAATAAAGGGAATATGCGACGTTGATTAAATGTTAAGTATGGTTACCAAGTGCTCAACCACTTAGAATGCTTTACATACACTTGCGAGTGTATTATGTTTATGATTATGAAATCTTGTGGTCTATTAACATATTGAAATGATTGTTATGATAAACCTATGAACTCACCAACCTTTTGGTTGACATTTTAAAGCATGTTTATTCTCAGGTACGAATTAAGTCTTCCGCTGTGCATTTTCTCAATATAAGGACATTACTTAGAGCCAATCATCGCAATGGGACCAAATGTTGATGACTTCGTCCAGGTGGATTAGGACGGGTCCTTTCAGTTGGTATCAGAGCGGTGGTCATAGCAAACCGGGTCTTGCATTAGTGTGTCTAACTAGTAGTTGTTAGGATGCATTAATGAGTCTGGACTTCGACCGTGTCTACATATCAAAAGTTTTGCTTATCATTTCTAGTCGGAAATCATCTGCTTATCATCCTTAGGAAATTACCTGCTTATTATTCATAAGTATAGACACGTTTTACTGCATTTACTGCATTGATAGTGTATAGACGAATTCTTATCTTAGCATATCTGTTATTGCGAACTTTGACTGATATCTTTTCAAAGATTCTCCGTAATTTACGGGATTTTGGTATTATATATACGTATGTAAATTATGTATTGAAGAGTACCAAATCTAACTCCTATAATCTATTCCATACCAAAAATTCATTTTCCCCATTATACAAGATGGATTCCGCATCTAGTTCGAATTCTTCAGATTCGGACAGTTATGCCGATATGGATTTCCATTCGGGCTCCGAAAGCAGCGTCACCGGAATGGATCAACCAATTTCCCATCATCTATTCTGGATGAATTGGGGATGGGTTCGTAATATACTAAATCACTGGAGACAAGAAGAAGCTGATCCATTCCATCCACCAAATTGCCCTCTTGGCGATGAACCTGAAGCACTTACCGGCGAACCTATTCGAAACACCATTTTTTCTCTCATTTCTAGAGTATCTCATCACGATTATATACTATCCCATATTACAAATCTTGTTCATTCGCTCGCTCTAACCGCCAATCATCCCGGTGTACTAGCAGAAGTTAACGAACTTCGCGCTCGCGTGACGGCTTTGGAGAACATGGTGCGAAGGTTGCAAACACCAGCAGCAGCACCAGTAGCATAATCAGCACCACCATCAATAACATCAACAATACCATCATCACCACTAATAAACAACATCCGCATCACACGTCTCGACATCATAATCTGTCCCACAAACATCAACATCATACGCACCATAGATACCAAGGAGTACCAACAATAATGAACGATGAAGTATTGATCCATAACTTCATTGATATTCTGCGAAGAATATGTGGTTTCAAAAAGTTTTAGAGATTTCTTATTCTAGCTCAAACCAAAAAGCAAATGAGATTAATATCATATTAACTCATTAAATTCATGATTTCATCTGAAGAAAATATATATGTATATATATTTTCATAAAGATTGTAATTAAAAGTTCTTTTGTACAAAATATTAATGGTGCAATTTTTTTTTAACGGGTAGGTAATACCCGAGGAATAATTAGATTTCATCTTAATAAGTTACATTGTACATTCGTCGAAGCTGATTCAACAGTCATTTACTATCCTACTTACAACCACCGATATACGTATCCGTTCACCGGAGAATAACCATTTTCATTCAATTTCATATTTGGATTTTGACTTCCCAGCATCCAACAAGTGGCATATGAAGAAAACATATGACAAAATAAAATCTGTTAGAAACAAACAAATTAACTATGAAAATTTTTGTTAAGAATCCACGCTAACTGTTCCAGCTAACTGTTCCTAGCTAACTGATTACATTTTATTTATCGCAGTTTATTTATCGCACTTTTATTTATCGTCATTTAATTTCTGTAATTATTTTACGCACTTTAAATATCGGGACACGTATACAATGTTTTGACATATCATATCGACGCATCTATATATATTATTTGGAATCACCATAGACACTCTATATGCAGTAATGATCGAGTTCTCTATACAGGGTTGAGGTTGATTCTACAATAATATATATAGTTTGAGTTGTGATCGAGTCTGAGAGGTATACGGGTCACGACACGTATTAATTAATTCGTATATTATATATTAAACTATATATGAATTATTGGACTGTTACTGTGGACTATCGACTGTGGACTAATGACATTGGACAATTAAAATGAATTAAAATATTGATTATAACATATGAAACTAAACATTTCTTCAAGATTGCCACTTGATTTCATCTTAAATCTCATTGTATCTCGACGATTACAATCAGCGTTCAAATCTATCATGATTCTTAAAAACACCTCAATCGAGAGGATAAACCAACCGCACTTCATCTACGGAAGAAAAGATTGATGCATATAGTTATGCACCTGAAAAACCCTCGGAAACTGAGTAAATGTTTGACACGTATCTGTTCTAGTTCCTTTGACATTGTTATTACCGAAGATCGTTTTGCAATCCCTTTCCAAAGTAGCTAATTTTGTCACAGCTCCAGCAAGTCAACTCCGAATTTTCATCCGAAACAACTTTATTATAACCGCGATATATATGCGTACTCTTTATTGTTACTGGGAAACCTTTTATATTCCACAATATTACCATCAGCGATTAATCATTCTAAAAACACAATTCTCCTGAAACTACCTCGGTTTGATAACCGATGACCCAGATTAGTTAACTTTGAAAATGCTGACGAAGCAGCATGTTGTAGATGATCTTAATGGCCAAAAGTTTGATGATAAAGAAAGGAGTGTTAGGAACGCTCGATAGAAAATTTAGTACCGAAAAGCGGATTATGTGAAACTATGAAAAAGCCGTGGACAAATCACAAAGAATAAGTTTGCCTTCAAAGAATCCAAATGATTCTGTGCCTGCTGAAATCGTTAGCAAACATCTTATTTCTCATTCTAAACTTTCACAGACAAATCTTCATCATCATCCATTGATATTAGAAATTCTAAGATATTCTCGTATGTTCTATTATAAATATCCTCCATATTTCTGGCGATATTTTCACAACTATTCTTATCTGAGATCATTTATCTCCCCGTAATATCTGCAACATAAACGAAACTGTGTTAGTTTCTAAATTCTGAAACCTTCGAGTTTAAAATATGAATGTTTTGAAGTAGTGTTAGGAACTGAAGCATGGATTAGTATAATATAATGACACTTGATCAACGTCATTATATTACAGTAAGTCATGCTGAGTTTCTAATGAAGCAAGATGATTCACAGTACCGTCATCATGTTCCATTTACACGACTCTTACATTCTATCTAATCTCTAAACATATCAAGAGAATATTTTTCTGGATGACTCGGTCTTCTCCAGAGTATTCTGGTAATTTAACAAATCAAAATCGTTCTATTACCATTTTCTTCTTAGAGCATTAGCTATGTTCATTCTGAATTTCATATCTATGAATTCCGGACCATTACTCGCTTGACTCGAAGTCGGGAAGAGAAAACGAAAGCATGAAGCTCCGAAAAATAATGAAGAATATAAACTTCGATAATAACCCCGAAATTTCAAACCGTGTATATCGATGCAGATAGCAATATAGAGACACGGGAGAATTAGAAACACTATAAACACAAGAGTATAGTAGAAGTAAATATATTCTTCTGGTGGTAGATGAAAAAGAAGAATGACAGATATAAAAGTTAGGAGTATATCAAGAATCAGGACTGGATGGAGCATATTGATGAATGCTTTAAAGTAAGAATCAAGGGAGAAAGAATAGAAGGTGTGAGTCGTGGAAAATAAGGAAACGAAGGGATGAATTTATAGTGAAATATCCGACAGAGCAATCGAAACAGATTATTGCATATAATCAAAGAAGATCCTGATTTCCTTAATCACCAAAGAACCAAATCTTATTACGTAAGATTCTCTTTAAATCCCTTAAATCCCAGAAATCAATCATAACTACGTCATCGGTTAAGACGAATATATTTTACTCATCTCACTCTTTTACGATAGTCTCATTTATATTCTTTGCATAATCGAATCGTTTTATCTACATTACTCAATGATGATAAAACTCCATTATCACCTTATATTTGTCATGAAAACCTTTTATTGTTATCCATAACAACCTCTATCAAATTTCGGGGACGAAATTTCTTTAACGGGTAGGTACTGTAATGACCCGGAATTTACCGACCAAATTATACTTATGAGATTAATATTTACATAAATTAAACCATACCAATATGATAAGCAATCCAAATTATTGAGACTTGTGTTTTTGAAAAGAGTTTTACACAACGTTTGACCGTCCAATATGACCGATGATATCACGAACTATATAACATACGATAATTATATGTTTGTGTATATATATGTATTTAGATATATTTAACATGATCTAAGGATGGTTTAACATCTCATTGTTTACTAATGACAATAAGTTATAAGTATATTCTGAAACTACTAACTTAAGTTTTCAAAACGATAACTATACCTAACATTCTTTGATATATATACTTATAATCTATAATGCTTATACATGTATCGTATATATAATGTATTTAATAACTTTTTAAGGACTTAAATACATAAAACAATATAAATATATTCACAAAAGATAGCTATATTTGAATTCTCGTTCCGTTTCCTCAAGATTTCTATACGTATATCTCGGGTATATGTACCCGTATCATACCCAGCTTCTATACGTATTTACTATTGGTATATACACATCAAATCAACATCCTAATCAACATTATTACTGCCCTAGATATGAGGTAACTAGAATTTGTCAAGTAGTATGAATTATTAGTAAGAAAACAAAATTAGGAATCCTTTTCTTTCTTTATAAACTAAAAATGTTTTTATAAATGAACACCATTTCTTCACTCCATTTTCTCATACCTACACCCTCATTTCTCTCTCAAAATACTCCTAACTTCATACTTGATCATCTCCAAGCATTTTTCCCATCATTTAACTTCAATTACAAGCCTTAAACACCATAAGAAAACTCTTTCAAGAACATATCAAAATAACCACCCATTTGAAGAAGTTTACTTCCAACCTTTTGATCTAACTCCACCACTCTTTGATTCCAAGATTATTTCTTATCTTTTGCAGTAACTTTGTCCAAGTAACTTGAGGTAGTAACCTTGTTCATAATCTTATTCAATTCATATTCATATAGCTATCTTATTTTGTGGTATAAAATTTTAACAACAAGAACATAGTTTGAATGATTTCAAACTTGTTCGCAAACTAAATAGATCCTTCTAACTTGACTTTTAAAACACTTCAAGACCTGTAATATATCATAATGATATGCTAACCTAACAAGATATAACTTGGTTTTACAAAGAACATCTTAAAAACTGAATCTACGTCGTCGGAGTGCAACCGGGTGCTGTTTTGGGTTGGATAATTATAAACCATCTTGAACTTTGAATTGCAAGTTCATGTTTTGCAAAAATGATATTTCTTATGAATATGTTAACACATAAAAATTTCATAGTTTAACTCAAAGTGTAAGTATTTTTAGAAAAATGATCATTAAATGTTGTTTTTATGATGGAAAATGATCACTTTCATAAGTTTCACCAAAGTTTGACCTATAACCTATGATTTCAAATATAAACTAAGGTATTTTCAGTTCATATTCTTAAAATTTGACTCGATCCAAGGAAGTGACAAGTTGAACCAACAAAAACGGAGTTGTAATGAAGAAACTACGACTAAAACAAGATTGGGTATCCGAAGCTAGTTTAGCTACGAAAATATTTGGAGAAAAAGTAAATTAATCATATCTTTTCTAATTAATATGATATTTTATATATAATTACTTATGAGTTAATTTTATATATTTCAGGACCACCCGTAAACAACACGAGAAGATTAATCATAAGACCTCATGATTGTACGCAACATGTCATTTGACAACATGGTACCATGGGTCGAGATTAATTCTGATCAATACGAATACGATGGGGTCTTTATTTATTTTATTTAAGCAACTAATTGTGGACCACTAACATCGGACTGCTAACTACGGAGTAAGAAAATATTAAAAGTATTAAAAGTATATATATATGTAACGATTACTTAAAAAGAAAATATGTTGATATATTATATATATGGTTAGGTTCGTGATATCTATCGGAGACCAAGTCGAATTAAATACCTTCAAGGCAAAAGTGAGTTTTATTTGCTCCCTTTTTAATTGCTTTTGCAATATATATTTTTGGGTTGAGAATACATGCGCTGCTTTTATAAATGTTTACAAAATAGACACAAGTACTTAAAAATATATTCTACGTTGAGTTGTACCACTGGCATATTTTCCTGTAGCTTGGTAACTACTATTTACATGGGTATTGTAAACGCGAATCCTGTTGATAGATCTATCAGGCCTGACAACCCCAACCGGACTGGACGACCAGTATTCAACGGTTGCACAGTACTTCGTTTTGGTGACTACACTTGGTACAGTGTAGTGAGATTTCATAATAAAGGGAATATGCGACGTTGATTAAATGTTAAGTATGGTTACCAAGTGCTCAACCACTTAGAATGCTTTACATACACTTGCGAGTGTATTATGTTTATGATTATGAAATTTTGTGGTCTATTAACATATTGAAATGATTGTTATGATAAACCTATGAACTCACCAACCTTTTGGTTGACACTTTAAAGCATGTTTATTCTCAGGTACGAATTAAGTCTTCCGCTGTGCATTTGCTCAATATAAGGACATTACTTGGAGCTGATCATCGCAATGGGACCAAATGTTGATGACTTCGTCCAGGTGGATTAGGACGGGTCCTTTCAAAAATGAAATCTTGTGGTCTATTAAAATTATGGAAATGATTGATTACGATAAACTAATGAACTCACCAACCTTTTGGTTGACACTTTTAAGCATGGTTATTCTCAGGTAATAAATAAATCTTCCGCTGTGCATTTGCTCATTTTAAAGATATTACTTTGAGTCATTCATGGCATATTTCAAAAGACGTTGCATTCAAGTCGTTGAGTTCAATAAAGATTATTATTAAATAAATGACAGATTAGGTCATTTATAGTTTGGATATTATGAAATGGTATGCATGCCTGTCAACTTTCGATGTAATGAAAGTTTGTCTTTTTAAAACGAATGCAATTTTTGTAAAATGTATCATATAGAGGTCATATACCTCGCAATGTAACCATATGTTATTGTATTCGTCCTTATGGATTAGGACGGGTCGCTTCACATTTCATTTCGAAAAAACAAACCTGAAATCGAAGTGTTCTTCAAACTTTATCATATTTTTGGTCAAATTCGAAAATGGGTTTATGTTTAGATTGATCAAACGCAGCTAACTGCATCATTTGGTGGATTTTTATTGTGATTTGAGGTGTTTTTGTTGAAGACCACCGTGAACCACCTCCTGGCGCCAATGTTCTCCGCTGGATTTTGCAAAAATGAAGAACAATCGGCTGAGATGGATTTATGTTTGATGGAATTTTGTTCGATGGTTGAGGTGATGATGCAGATGGTGGTGGTGAAGATGAAGATGGTGATGAAGATGATGAGTGGTACAATTTTTTAATAAACTTTAGGGACCAATTGTGTATTTTTTACTAACGATCGTTAATGAATTTGATGAACATTACCCCAATTTTAAAATTTTTGAACACGTAATCATTTTCTTGAGCAAATTAAAAATTGAAATCTTTTTAGGGTTAGGCAAATTAAGGGTAAACTTGATTGTCAATTTAGATATCTTAGGTTACCTTTTCGGACCATTTCCTAATAACTACTACAATTTTTGTGGTCACCTGAAAGTACCACTATGGTGGAAATTTTAGAAATGTAAATAGTTATAAATATGAAAATGATTAATAACCACTACGATATGCTAAGTATAGATATTAAAAATGTAAATTATATCACGAAAATAACTCTTGACGAAGCAACGCGTGATCGAACTATCATCTAGTTATAGTTAAGAAAAATCAACAGAGAAAATTTACACTTCCAAACTTATTTAGTTCACTATTGCATACCTATATGGATATAGATATATATCTAAAAATATAACACAACTTACAAACTATGTCCACGATACACAAAGTCCACGTGAGTTTTTGTCTAGTATTTACATTGAATCAAATTCAATAAAATAACACTACAATTACTTAGTTGTAAATCAGATTGTACCTTTTAATGCTTCAAATTTATCTAAATCTATCATATATCGTCCTTTATTTACATGCATAAAATTCTTATCTTGACATCTCTTGTAATGAGGGAGGTGCTTGCGGGTACATTGTAGCCATTGCTTGTCTATACCTTTCTTTATTCCTTTCCCATCCTAATAAAAATTAAAAACAAAAATTTAACTAATTACTATTCATTATAAAGTGTTAAAAACGATGTAACACAAAACTGTAAATATTAACCTTGAAAAACAATGAATCCTTGTTGTTCAAGTTGACGATATTGTTGACACAACGCACATTGATGACTAAAGAGATGAATGCAATAGTCACTTAGTAAACTTCCTTTTAAACGCCATTGTCTTCTTATTTTGGTGCGATAGAGTCCGTTATAAAAAGTTGCTAATATGAAACCAACAACGCACCCTTGGTACCCCACTAAACCGAAACATTGATGACGAAAAACAAGTTCCCATATTAGATCGATGAGTTCCATAAATCCAAAATGTATCACATATAGAAAGCAATAAAGCGTTCCTGGTTCGCTCCAAACTGTATCAAAATTTTTATATGATAATAATTGAAAATAAGTTACCACAATTTCATAAGATTAGGCTTGTGAGATAACTTTTTAACGGAAATTGACAGAATTGAGTGTATGAGGTCCGCGCTTCGATGCGGATACATAATAAATATTTTCAACCACACTTTGTTGCAAGATTAGGATGGTAAAAAAAATACCGTAAGAGACAAAGTAAGAGAAATGTAAAATCACCACACAAAAAAAAGACGTGAACCTTAATATGATATATGATCGTTGAGACTGTATTACGTAAACTTTTTTTTGTTAAATAACTTATTTTAGTTTCACATTTTAGCAAAAGAGAAAAAAACATTTATGTGCAGTTCCTTCATGTTAGATTAAAAAATGCGAATGAAATATCATTTTCACCGGAGGAGTTGTAATCTCTTGAATCCAACAATTTACTTGAAATTCAACGGACCAATCAGAGCGCGACATGTGACGCAACAATCACATTTGATTGAAAAAAAATTCAAATTTTTTTTTGTTTCAATTTTTTATTTATTTTATTTACCATGTCAAATCCAATCAAATGTAATTGTAAAACCTAATCACATGTGATTCTGCATGTCAAATTCAATCACATGTGATTGAAAAAAATAATTTTTTCATAATTTTTTTTTTCAAATAAATTTTTTTTTTCAATCACATGTGATTGGATTTGATATGTAGAATCACATATGATTGGGTTTTACAAACACATGTGACTGGCATGGATAATCACATGTTATTTTAACTGCATGTAAAATCCAATCACATGTGATTAAAAAATTTGAATTTTTTTTTTTCAGAAAAATAAAAAAAATTTGAAAAAAAGTTTATTTTTTTCGATTGTCGCACCACATATCGCACTCTGATTGACATGTCACAGTCTGATTGATCTTTGAATGTCAACTTAAATGTTGATTCATTTGAATATTTCTCTTCACGACTTCACCGGATATTACTGGCTTTCTACATATTTGTATACGTGTCATAATTTGACTATGTTTCACATGTATTTTAATTTTATTTTAGTAATAATTAAAAGAAAAATAGATTTGAAAAAAATTAATAAAGGAAAAAAATATCATTCTAACAGAAAAAAACAAAGAAGTGATATACCATTAAGTGAAATTCACTATATTGATAAATATGAGATTCACATTATTAATGTCATTATTTTTATTAAAATTTCAATCAAGCAATTTGGTCCTTTTAGGAAGTGAGAACTGGATTATTTTTTATATAATTATTAATTTTTTTAAACAAGTGTTTTTTTTTTTTTTTTTTTTTTTTTTTTTTTTTTTTTTGTAAATATGGGCCACTATATTCTACATAGACCGCCAAAATTCACCTATCATATTTGTTTGTTAACTACGGTAATTTGTATATACGTAGTACTAGTTATTGGTCTGGCCCGCTTTGCTGGGCCAAAGCGCATTGTTGCTGATAAAATAATTATTGTTATACAAAACTATATGTTTTTTCGTTAAGATATTTTACACGTACCATGTTTAACAAAATTAAAAAAAAAAAAAACCTTAGATAAACCTATCAATTTCGCATTCTTAGTACAATTGTTAAAATGTTGCTTTTCAAAATAAATTTGTTAAATAAATAGTAAATAATAACTATTATATATAATTCATTTGTGTGCATTAATAACATCTGAAAAGTTTATCGTAAGAAAAATTAAAAAAATATATATATAATCATTAAAATAATACTCTCTCCGTCTCAATTTAATAATTTTCTGACCAAAAAAAAAAAGTACTTAGTTTTAGAAAATCCTACTAATTCCATACTGTAACCTATTTTAAGTGATTGAAAGTATAAAGTGGATTATTAATTTGAGATATCTCAAAATGAAAATTAGACCTAAAATTAAGAGGAATGTAGTACTCCTTCCGTACCAAATCTATTGTCTCTAGACAAAAAACACAAAGTTTTAAAAAAGTATATTTTTATTAACTTTTCTATCTTACTCCTTACTTTTTACATATCTCTTTGTCATACATGAATATAGTAGAGGCACAAAAGATTTTTATCTCATTATTCTTTTTTATTTATAAAAGTGAACAATTAATTTGAGACATTTTAAAATAGAATAACGGATAATAGATTTGGGATGTAGTAGTATGTGATACCATTTTTATATAAATTTTAAAACTTATAAAAAAAAGGTGAACACGTAATGTACTAAAACATCACACGTATCCTAAAAAAGTTTTACAGTCATAAAAAATCAAATTTAGACAATTTGCGTGGAACCCTGTGATCATTTTATTTTACTCGTTTAACTTCACCATACACCTACCAAATTAAGATTCCATCTACATTTATTTCTTTATCTTTTTTCTAGTCACCATCACCACCCTTCTTTTTAGATAGAGAAACAGAGGGATTTGAACTACATTCAAGTTTTTATTTTATTTTATTTTTTAATTTCATATTTACCACTACATCATCAATTTTTAAAGTACTCAATTTATATCCAACAAAAAGTTTGAATCTATTTGTGTTAAAATTCAAGAAACCGGTGGTAGTGGAGGCGCACAGACGACATGGACGCCGGCCAATACCATCCAAACGCCGTATGTCACCACCAAATCAACGGTCACCTGACAGATCCGAACTGTTTATCTTCACACACTGCCGACTTTTCCTTTTTTCGGTGACACCGATTACTTGGTGCTTAACGTTGGTTTCTGAAGGTGGTGGTTCACGTTGGTGTCTGGAGGTGGTGGCTAAGACTTGTTTAAGAAATAAAAAAGTGGTGTATTATGTTGTTGGTTGACGGCGGTGGTTAACGCTCTCCCACACCATCACTCCTGACTCCGTCTTTTTTGTTACTTTTCCAGCCAGATTTGGTGTCTCCATCATTAAAAACAACCGCAGGTGGTTGTGGTGGTTTGTTGCTATAGATCTGTAAATAATAATACTCCCTTCGGTGGCATGATCTGAAAACATTTTTTATATCCAGCAACTAACATTAGTTAGTGGTGGCTGACGGCTGTCGACAGTGCTCACTGACGGTGTTTGTTGCCGGAAGTGGCTACCGGTGGTGGTTGATCGTGGTGTTTTGATAGGTGAAAAAATTTTTGTTTACTAATGCTTATTACTTATTAATTTTAGGTTGTCAATTTTGTTGGATGATCTTGTTTATCAGATTTGTTCAAGATCTTTATTAATTTTTGTTTTTGTATTTTATAAAAATTATCGGGTAGTGGATTACGTATGTGTATATAATAAATATATAGGAGTGCAAAAAGACAAAAGTACCCTTGCCCCTTTACTAATATACTGTAGTTGTTCAGCCAATAGGGTTGCACCATTTGTACGTGAATTAGCATTTAGTATATATATTAATAATATTAATTGTTGGTTAATTATTAGTATATATAATACAACTTCATAAAGTTTTATATAATTTACATTTTTTTTTTTTTTTTTAAAAAAAACTTGCTTTTGTACGCCTTGACCAATTTTGTGAGAACTAGTTGTGATGGAGAATCAATCCATCATGGCCTAGATAACTTTTTTCTCGCATCCACTGGATTCGTCATGTTCGCGCTCGCACATAGCAAAGTAAGGCGAATCTAAAAAAACCAAGGTTATCCCGTTGTAAAAAAATCTAGGGATAGCTTTGAATTCTTCTGCATTCACCTTCGTTTCGCTACATGTGAGTGCAAACAGGGCGACCCCAGTACATGGATAAAAAAAGGTATCTGCAAGGGTAGTGATAAATTCAAAAAGGTTTTAGTAAATTCAATCACTTCGTACATTGATAGATTGTACTATACAAACAAGTAATGTATAATGTGACTTGATTTATCTAAAATTTTGTTGAATTCCAAAATTCATCCCCATGATGTGTCAAAGGTGACCAAAAAATTGGGAACAAGAACATATATATATATATTTTTTAAAGAAAATGCATTTTGCTATAAAAAGGTTTTGACAATGTATTTTTTATCAATTTCATTAATATATCTTTTTCAGAAGGCTATAATTACCTGTTTCTCCTTCATTAACAATTTCAGCAATCTTTCCAAATGCAACACATGGACAAAGAAGTACCAAAAAACCTGAAAGAAGACAAACATTTCAAATCCAATATAATATAAAAAATGTATATTTTGTTCGTAAATTGTATAATTAGTTTTCATGGATGATATTCTTACAAACTTTAAGGTCGGAGAAACAATCACAAAGGCCAATTGCCCAACTGTTTCTTTGATTATGGTAACGTATTGATTCTTGACCCGTGATAAAAGGCACGTGAGGAGGATAAGGAGGAGGAAGGGCACCATGATTTAGCCAATACGTTGGCGTTATTTCATTACTATTTGGCAAGTTAGATTGTGTGGATGATGACGGAACTTGGTTGTTGATGGTTGATTGTGGTGGAACATTTGGCTGTTGTGGCGCGTTTCGTTGGTGGATGGTGGGTTGATTCGGATCTTCATTCATTGTTTCGTTCGAAGGTTAAAGAAAAAGATGAAGAAGAGAGATTTTTGTTTTTGCTTTGATGTGTTGATGAAAATGGTGATTCTAATGAGGTAGAATCGTTTTTGTTACAATGCTAAGTTCATTATGTTATTTTTGGAGAGAACATACGTGCGTTTAGACCTTTATTGAATTTCAATTACCTCAAAATTATCCATCAACAAAATTATCAGTTCTAATATTTAGTTCTAATATTTTCTTGGACATCAATTAGTTCTAAATTTATATCACATATATTTAGTTAAATACATAATCTAGAGAATAAGATTGTGTCCTCATACCTTTAGAGTACTGAGTGTCGTTCAGTATCAATTTCATTGATAAATGAATGCTAACTGTACTGATACGGAAAAACTGACATTGCTAAGAAAGTGGAGAAATCGTTTAGTGTTAGTTTTCAGTGTCTTAAAGTGAAAAAATATTTATTATTTATTTGTTTATTATTTAGTTAATTTATTAAAAACTAACTATTTTAAATAACAAAATATAACATATAATCAAACGTTGCACTGATAAAAAAAATACATCACACTAAAAAACAAATCAAGTTGGTCCTAAGTGAAGTTTTGCTTATTCATTAATTAAAACAAACTACGATAAACTTAACCGATAACTACTCGTTTCTTCTTCTTCATCCTCCTCCTCATCTTCACACTCCATCTCTCGACGAATCTTGGCCTTTTTCTTCTTAAATTTTTTCTGTTGGTCCCGATATAACAACAAAAAAGTTTGTAGGGGGGACACAATTCTTTTTGTCAATTAGGTTAATTTAACAGTTAAGCATATAATTAACAAGTAATTAAATCAGATTCATATGTAATTCTCATCGTTATTCTTTTATTGAAATAATCTCAAAGAATCAAGGTTATCGTTTGGCGGAATAGATAACTGGTTGATACAGATTACAGCTAGATAGTTTTTTAACGAATCAAGCTTATACAAGGTCTGGACTCTATTGATTATATACCCGCACCACTAATTTATACAATTGTGGTTTCAACTATTTATAGGAGCCATAATAACCGTGTAATTGATCTAATTTCCACTGGTACAAAGGATGTTTATACTCAGCCGACAACTATGGCAGGAAGCACGTGACTTCCCTTTCCTTTTTCATTAGCAAATTGCAGTAACACCCCTTTGGTCATTCGAATTGATTAAACAGATAGAATGTTGGTCGTAGGCGTTGAAAAAGTATTAACCATGAACTACGCATGGGTTAAGCTTCTGCATTCCATTTTTGTCTTGTAAGGTCAATAGTCAGCCGTCGAAACGTGTCCGTCTCTGTTCAATTTCGTCTTCGATGTCAGTTGAATAGTACCAATTGATGTAGACAACACAAGAAACCATAATTCTTGTAATGGAGCATGATTTGCCTAAGTGTTGTGTGCTGCTCCAGCCTATGCTGGTTCTTCATTTACTGGTCTTTCACTTGATCCTCTTGATGGTTCTGCATACATCCTATGCTGGTCATGAAGTAACCTTGAATCGTGATCTATCTTGTGCTGATAGTAAAGGCAACATGCCAAAACACTTAAACACAACATACAATGATGTTGTAATTAAATAAACTTATGCTGGCCTGCACATTACAACTAGTGCCTATACTCATGTTTTGTCACAATAAAATCCTTAATTCTATAGGGGACTCAACAATCCCCCATATTTTATGATGACAAAACATATGACATGAATAGACACTAAGGCCCAGCTCTAAAGGACATGAGAAACATAAGCAGTAGTTTGTCCCTTTTAACTTTATGTACAGTTATTACTGGATTGAACTTGATTCACCTGCTGCGGTTGCGTCTTCAGCTCTCTGAGTTGTTTGCATGAGACTTCATCTTGTCCGTAAGGGTTTGATGGCCTCCATTTGGATATTTTCTGCAGAGAGTGGGGCAGATGATGAAGGTTGTTCACCATTATTTCAGTTATGATGATGCACAATCATGTTTTCGAGCAATTCCCATGCTTCATCTGCGGTTTAATTCATTAGATTTCCTTGAGTTGCTGCATCGATCATCGTCATATGATTTACCATAAGACCATTGTATAAGTTACAGATTTGGGCTGAACGTTCTAACTGGTGATAAGGGCATTTCGTAAGTTACGCTTTGAATCGATCCCATGCAGTGTAAATAGATTCACCATAACTTTGTTTAAAGTTAATGATGTCGTTTTTAAGCTTGGCTTGTTCGGAAGGAGGAAAGTACTTAGTCAGAACTTCATAGCGATTTCCTTCCATGATGCAATGGAATCATTTTCTAGTCCTTCAAACCTCGTCTGCGCATGATGAGTGAGAGAGTAGGGAAACAAGTATATACGGACTATATCTTGGCCTATTCCTTAATGTTTATAGGAGTGTGAATGACAGATGAATTTATCAAGGTGAGAGTTGGGGTCATCGTTTGGTAATCCATGAAATTGACAACTATTTCGGATAAGTTGTACAATATGATGTTTTAACTCGAATGAATGTCCTTGGATCTCTAAAAATATAATTGGTTCTCCTTGACCTTCAATTAAGGGTTTGGTGTTTTCAGAAAGAGTAATTTGTAGAGCCATCGGGTTAACGAGAGCTCTAAGTCTTTCTTCCTTGCGTGCTTTAAATAGTATCAATTCTGGATCAGGGACGAATATCAGCTGTCCTGGTCTAGGTCAGGTTTGGGTCACACAGTAGGTATGCCTATTTTTAAATATAGATAGGGAGTTCTAAGGGATTCTAAAGTAAACTAATCTATTCTAAAGTTATGTTAATCTATGTTAGTGTAAGGTAGTATAATCTATTAACTACTAAGGGTTTTTCTAAAGATATTTTGGTTCTTACTGTTGTTTTCCTGGTATTTTGATAACATAGTTTCACACAAACTATTTAACAAACCAAATGGCCAGATTGACTACCGAGAGGCAGGATCCTTTTGGTTCTAATAATTTGGAGATTGTTCGGAAAATTCAACAACTAAGCCCGTGTATAATTTTCTTTCTTAGACGCCACTCAAAGCTTGTAAATAAGTTTGATTGAAACAATATTGTCTAATACCATTCCCTGGCTGCGGCGCCAAAAACTACGTCTCCGACTGATGTGACCATAACGGACTGTTTATTTTAGTGTGGCGTCGTCAGGCCGCAGGCCTTCTATCAAGGGTACTAGAAGGAGAGCAGTGTTTTAAATTTATAATAGCGGGACCTAAATCTACTACCCCTTCATATAAGTGAGCAAGGGAAGTATGACCTAGGGTCGAGCGTTTAAGAAGACAACAGATTCAAACCTTAGCCGTAAATATATATCCTAGTAGTTAAACGATCTAAGGAGTAGTTTGGGATAATTTTGGGTTTTTATATTTTCTAATATAATAAAATAAAGCGATAAAGATAAAATTTGTATTTTAGATAAAGTTAAGATAAGTGCATGTAATCATTTCATCAGTTATGTTACTTGGATGAGATTGTGAAATGCTGGCTCATGAATAAGCAGTGACTTTGTAGTTATTATGATGTACCTAGTGAAGGTATTTCGTATGCCCGAGAGACATATTAAATTAATGTGGCTAATGTGTTATGATCCAAGTTGGGTCATACCCAATAACAAGCTTACCGACACTTTATATGTATTTATTTTAACGGTTGGATTGTTAAATAAATACGCGACACTTGAACTTTAGAAAAATCGGTTTTCTAAATTATAATCACTTGAGATAAATTATTTGGATAATTTATATATGATGTCGATTTAATTATTTATAGGTTTAAATAATTATGTTATGTTATATTTTATAAAATGGTTTATAAAATTATTGCAAGTAACAAATACATGTTTATTTTATACAAGTTTTATAAAATTATTACAAGTTTTATAAAATCATTCTTGTTATAAAATAATGGATGGTGGGCAGATTTTGGAGCCCCGAGAAAGTCTATCCCATGCTTATTCTTGTTGCTTTTCATAACACAATTCCACATATACATGTCCTTTGACTAGTAGCAATACATACATGCAATTGTAGATCAAAATTCTGCACAAAACTCTCCTAAAACCCAGCTGAATTTCGTGGCCTTTTGGGAGGAAGAAAGGGTTCTTCATTTGGTTATTGCAAGCTCAATTCAAGTGTTATTAAATCCTAACCAAAGGCTAGGTGTTGGTGTAAAAGCTTGGGGTATTTCTCCTTGAGGTTTCATCACTTTGAAGCTCCATTCTCCATCATCTTCATCATCTTTTTTTGAACTAACCCTCAACTAGCTTGAGGAGGTATAAACTCTAAACCCACTCTTAGTTTGTAAGTATGTTTCACAACTTGATCCTTATTGGGATTTAACTTTAATTGGTTAAAGATTTACAAGTTTCAAAATGGTAATCTACACGCTTCCGCAAATCTTATTTCTTGAATGATTATAAGTATTATGAAACTTGTTAAAACCCAACAATGGTATCTAGAGCCGAAGTTGTTGAAATATGCTTCGAGATGGTTATTAAACCCACTATAATTTTGCATTCTATGAACATGCATGAAGTAGAATGTAAAATTTTTGGTTTTGGGTGGGTTGTCATTTTGGCCAAAATCACTTGTGATTCTGCATTTAGTATTGCCAGTCACTTGTGATTCTGTATTGCCAATCACTTGTGATTCTGTATTGCCAATCACTTGTGATTCTGTGTTGCCGATCACTTGTGATTCTGTGTTTCCAATCACTTGTGATTCTGTATTGCCTATCACTTATGTAGATAATGTTCACAATCTAAGCCTTGACCTTGTGTTTGGTTGCATGTTTGGTTGATTTAATATTTATTCATTTGGTATGTAATAATATTTATTCATTTGGTCATGTAATTTATTTTATATTTGGTATGTAAAATAGATTAGGTTGTATTTTCATTTTTTAGAAAAATGTATTAGGATATATTTTGTAAAAATGAAGATGCAAGATGATGACTTGAAGAACACAAGATGAAGCATTTGGATGCAAGATTAAGTGGGAGATTTGAAATCTCCTACTTTGTGTTATAACCCTTTACCGGTAGCATTTGTTTTCGGCTAAACAAATGCCTACCAAAATGGCTTGATTGTGAACATATTTATTTTGCATGCATGGTTGTTTATTGTATGATTGTGGATTGTATGTTTGTATGCTACAAGTTAATCACACAAGTTAACAACAAACTAACTAACAATTTAATTGGTTAAATTAGACATTATTAACTACATGCAAAACGACAATTTAAATGGTTAAATTGAAATGGCAAAAGGACATTAATAAATGGTTACTAAGAACACTAAAAGGATCACGCATATATAAAATAGTTTATATCAAGTAATTGGCTAAGATTACAAGTCTTGAAAATGGATTTCAAATGAACCATACACTAAATGCATGTTGGTGTATGGCATAAAAATTTTCTCAAACTAGAAATAATGAAAACTTAAAATCCCTTTAACAAACAAGGCAAACAAGTTAAACGCCATCCTTTTGTGCAACACTTAAAAATATTAGGGAACTCATAATGGGATAAAGGTCACCTAACCGTTATGAGCAAACTAATATGATTGAGGTGAATCTCGCACACTTGTAGGATAAAGGTCACCTAACCACTTGTGTGTTGAATTTACACGTTGGCACAAGTAGGACGACTTGATTTGGAAATCATGAACTTAGGGTCACCGAAGCATGAGGAACAAATAGGCGTTGATGGGATAAATATGCCATGCAAAAGGATTGCATGATCCCATAACTTAGAAATTGCAAAAGGATTGCAATTGTCATATAATGACTACCTAGCTAAATCAAATGACGGGATAAAGGTCACCTAACCGAAATTTGGTTTACCGTTGGATTCTAAAATTTAATAAATATCAATTGGATTTAAAGGGTATTGATTGTTAAATTAAAATTAATACTTAACAACTTTGTTAAATTTTGTAGATGGCCGCCAATAACAACAACATTCCAAACGCACCTATCAACTTTAACAACCTATCGTTGAGGTCAATCCTCGAAAAGGAAAACTCAACCATACGAACTTCATGGATTGGTTCCGCAATCTAAGAATCGTCCTAAAACTAGAGGATAGGGCGTATGTGTTGGAAGACCCCATTCCCGATCAACCGGATGAGGATGATACGGAAGGCATGGCTTATTGGGAGAAATATTGCACCGATTCGGTGCAAGTTTCTTGCCTCATGCTTGGGACTATGATACCCGAACTCCAAAAGGATTTTGAGCATCATAGTGCATATGACATGATCACACAGTTGAAGGAGATGTTCCTTCAACAAGATCATGTCGAGCGCTTCGAAACGATTCGAGCGCTTCATGCATGTCGGATGGACGACTCCCAATCTGTTTCATCTTATGTCCTTAAGATGAAAAGCCTAATTGATCGAGCGAACCGTCTAAAATGCAACGTGTCTAATGAATTAGCCACGGATCTTATCCTTAATTCCTTGTCAAAGAGGTTTGACACATTTGTAATGAATTACAATATGAATGGTTGGGATAAGAGCATTGGCAAATTACATGCCATGCTTAAGACGGCTGAAGCAAGCATGGGTAAAAGGGCTTCACCCATGTTTATGATCAATGAAGGTGGGTCCAAAAACAATAACACTTATAAGCCGAAGTCGGCTAAGAGGAAAGGACCCGCCTACTAAGGCAAGGGTAAGGGAAAGGGGAAGATGGTTACCTCAACCAATAATAACAAGAAGCAAAAAGTTGTCAGAAAAGCTAACCCCAAGGAAGATCCGTGCTTTGGTTGCGGTGAAATGGGTCACTGGAAACGCAACTGCCCGGTCTACCTTAAGGAGTTGAAGGAAAAGAGGGATGCAGGGCAAACCTCAGGTAATGTATATATGGTATACATTGAGCTTAGTATTACTTCTTCTAATACATGGGTATTAGACACAGGATGTGGAACTCATATTTGCAATTCTTTGCAGGGGTTCAAAAGAAGTGATCAAGATGCGAGAACAACAAGTCTCTTCATGGGAAATGAAGCAAGGGTGCAAGTGAATGCTCATGGAGACTTTGTTTTAAAGCTTCCAAGTGGTTTGGAGCTTATTTTGAAAAATGTTTTGTATGCACCCGATTTGTCACGAAACATTATTTCTGTATCCCGTTTGAAACAATATGGTTTTAATCTTAATTTCATTAACGATGACATCCATGTTTCTTTAGATAATGTGTTCTATTTTAAGGCTTCGCCTTCTAATGGTATTTATGAATTGGTTCATGATGACACATCATACAATAGCTCAATATACCATGCAAACACCAAGAAACTCAAAAGGGATTTGAGTGATTCCTACTTATGGTATTGTCGCTTTGGTCATATAAACAAGAATCGAATGCATACACTTCAAAATAATGGACTTTTGAAATCAAATGAACTAGACACATTTGATGTATGTGAATCTTGTTTACAAGGCAAAATGACTAAAGCACCTTTCAAAGGGACCCATGAAAGGGCTAAAGTCTTATTGGGATTAATACATTCGAATGTATGTGGACCCTTTAAGCCTATAGCTAGGAATGGTGAAAGATACTTCGTTACTTTCATTGATGACTTCAGTCGTTTCGGATATGTCTACTTTTTAAGACATAAGGACGAAACTTTTGTAGCATTCAAAGAGTATCAAAACGAAGTACAAAATCAACTCAATAAGACAATCAAGGTACTTCGTACCGATAGAGGAGGTGAATACCTAAGCGATGCTTTCCAAGATCATCTTAGAAGTTGTGGGATTATCTCGCAACTTACTCCACCCGGGACACCACAGCTTAATGGTGTAGTCGAAAGGAGGAACCGAACCCTAATAGATATGGTTCGATCTATGATGGCTAGAAGCTTGTTGCCTCTATCATTTTGGGGTTATTGTCTATGCTCCGCGGCTCGTATTTTAAATATGGCCCCAACCAAGAAAGTGGAACGAACTCCTCATGAGATGTGGTTTGGAAAACCTCCATCTCTATCATACTTAAAGGTATGTGGATGTGAAGCTTATCCTAAGCATTACGTCCCTAATAAGTTGAATGCTCGATCCACGAAGTGTATCTTCATAGGATATCCCAAGGATGATATGGGATATTATTTCTATGATCCATCCGAGCAGAATGTATTTGTTGCTCGGAAGGCTGAATTCCTTGAAACTAAGTTCCTCATGGAAGGTAATAGTGAAAGGAAGGTAGATCTTGAGGAGGTTCAAGATCAATTGGATGATACACAATTGGTTGACACTAGCACTCAACATGAAAATGTTGAGAATGATCAAATGGATGATCAAAATACACAAGACGTTCGCAGATCTGGTAGGATTAGTAATCCTCCTGAGAGATATGGGTTTCTCATGGATGGTTGCTATGTGGTTGATTTGGATGAACCAACCAACTACCAAGACGCTTTATCAAGGATTGATAAAGATAAATGGCAGGAAGCCATGAACGCTGAGTTGCAATCCATGTATGACAACCAAGTTTGGGAACTTGTTGCGCAACCTCCTGGCTCTAGGCTAGTTGATTGTAAATGGCTTTTCAAAATGAAAACAGACATACATGGAAACTTAGATACATATAAAGCTAGACTTGTAGCAAAAGGTTTCACTCAAACTCAAGGGGTTGACTATGATGAAACTTTTTCGCCTGTGGCAATGCTAAAGTCTATTAGGATATTATTTGCCATTGCTGCTCATTATGATTACAAAATATGGCAAATGGATATCAAGACCGCTTTTCTAAATGGATATCTTGTGGAAGATGTCTATATGGTTCAGCCTGAAGGTTTTGTTGATCCGAAATATCCTAAAAAGGTATGCAAGTTAAAGAAGTCAATCTACGGATTGAAACAAGCATCTAGAATGTGGAATCATCGCTTTAATGAGGAAGCCGAGAAATTTGGCTTCATTAAAAATGGTGATGAAGCTTGTGTATATAAGAAAGCTAGTGGGAGCACTATCATGTTCCTTGTACTATATGTGGATGATATATTGTTATTTGGAAATGATATTTCGGCAATGGAAGGTGTTAAAACTTGGCTAAGTAAATGCTTCTCCATTAAGGATCTTGGAGAAGCACAATACGTTTTGGGGATTGGGATCTACAGGGATAGATCCAAGAAACTGATAGGTTTGAATCAAAGTGCATACATTGAAAAGATCTTGAAAAGGTTCAAGATGGAGAACTCTAAGAAAGGTTTGGTACCTATTCAAAAGGGAACACTTCTCAGTTCATCTCAGTGCCCCACCACGGAAGATGAATAGGAGAGAATGAAGAAAGTCCCATATGCGTCTGTCATTGGGTCAATCATGTATGCAATGATATGCACTAGACCGGATGTGTCATGCGCTCTTAGCCTGACAAGTAGATACCAGAATAACCCAGGGAACAGTCATTGGATTGATGTCAAAAGTAAATTGAAATACCTTAGGAGGACTAAGGATATGTTTCTGATATATGGGTCTGGTGAGGAGGAACTCACTGTAAAAGGTTACGTGGATGCGAGTTTCCAAACTGATCGAGATGATTCTCGATCACAATCCGGTTATGTCTTCACGTTAAATGGAGGTGCGGTCTCTTGGAAGAGTTCAAAACAGGATGTTGTTGCTTTATCCACTACAGAGTTGGAGTACATCATCGCATCATTAGCAGCTCAGAAAGCTACATGGATGAAGAAATTCATCGACGACTTAGGAGTAGTCCTTTCCATTCAGGACTCTCTTGAGATCTTTTGTGACAACGAGGGTGCGATTGCTCAAATCAAAGAACCTCGTGCTCACCAAAAGACCCGTCACATTGAGCGGAGATTCAACTACATAAGGGATGAAGTTGAAAAGGGAAAGATATGTATTCGCAAAGTTCACACAGATCTTAATATAGCGGATCCTCTCACGAAGCTCTTACATGGAGCAAAACATACTGGACATGTTTGTGCATTAGGGCTTCGATATTTTAGTGATTGGTCATGATTTGTTTGAAGTATTGTAACAGAACGAAATTGTTCAAACTCATTAATATAATTATCGCATTAATTTATTTTGAGTTATGTTCCTATTTTGCATATTTTATCCATGAATAAGTAATTATTCTAAATTTCGTAGTCGATCACATTTGTGGGAGCAAGTGTGAGGTTTAGACTATTATGAACTTGGATTGGTATCCATTCACGGACTGAATATGGGGCAAGGTTGCTACCAAGGTTCATAGATATTTGTGGGATACAAATATTGGAAGACCCGCTCTCAAGATTCACTAAATGGAGCCTTTGTGGTTGATCACATGTAATCTTGAGTAAAGGCGAATATCATTGTATCCTCTGACCTGAGATACATAATGGGTTCAGATATTTGCCAAGTATTGTGCCTTGATTCTTTCCTTCGCTATTCTGAAATATGGTAGTTCATAAGGAGGAGCTCAGGTATAATGCAAGGTATATATTTAGGACGTATGTAGTCAAGATGGAATTTGTCCCTCTTATTCGTTGAGAGTCAGATGTCTAAGGCCTGATAAAGTTAAATCTAAAGGAGAGTGATCACTCTGTATCTCTTGGATTTAACATGACATCTAGGACAAAAGAATGTAATGAAAAGATTCACCTATTCATATTCGAGATGGGAACTCGAAATGAATGATGTTATTGAATGGTACAAAGTCGTAACATATTGGGGGTTATGGACGGTCGTTAGGTGGTATCCATCACTTGCATTAATTTCTTATGTTTCTCGTGCAAGTGGGAGATTGAAGGTATTTCGTATGCCCGAGAGACATATTAAATTAATGTGGCTAATGTGTTATGATCCAAGTCGGGTCATACCCAATAACAAGCTTACCAACACTTTATATGTATTTATTTTAACGGTTGGATTGTTAAATAAATACGCGACACTTGAACTTTAGAAAAATCGGTTTTCTAAATTATAATCACTTGAGATAAATTATTTGGATAATTTATATATGATGTGGATTTAATTATTTATAGGTTTAAATAATTATGTTATGTTATATTTTATAAAATGGTTTATAAAATTATTGCAAGTAACAAATACATGTTTATTTTATACAAGTTTTATAAAATTATTACAAGTTTTATAAAATCATTCTTGTTATAAAATAATGGATGGTGGGCAGATTTTGGAGCCCCAAGAAAGTCTATCCCATGCTTATTCTTGTTGCTTTCCATAACACAATTCCACATATACATGTCCTTTGACTAGTAGCAATACATACATGCAATTGTAGATCAAAATTCTGCACAAAACTCTCCTAAAACCCAGCTGAATTTTGTGGCCTTTTGGGAGGAAGAAAGGGTTCTTCATTTGGTTATTGCAAGCTCAATTCAAGTGTTATTAAATCCTAACCAAAGGCTAGGTGTTGGTGCAAAAGCTTGGGGTATTTTTCCTTGAGGTTTCATCACTTTGAAGCTCCATTCTCCATCATCTTCATCATCTTTTTTTGAACTAACCCTCAACTAGCTTGAGGAGGTATAAACTCTAAACCCACTCTTAGTTTGTAAGTATGTTTCACAACTTGATCCTTATTGGGATTTAACTTTAATTGGTTAAAGATTTACAAGTTTCAAAATGGTAATCTACACGCTTCCGCAAATCTTATTTCTTGAATGATTATAAGTATTATGAAACTTGTTAAATCCCAACACCTAGATGCCCTTATAAGGTCACTGATATGTTAGTGGGTAATTATGCTAGGTTTGGTGATTTTGAATAGACAGCAATACCCTCAACCACCAACGTCCATCAAACACGAGTAGGTGTAGGCATGAACGGCTCATCAATAGGAAGGCTCGAAAAAGGCGGCACATTAACTTTCCACAAGGTCTAAACTTCTTATGCATAACGAAGGACAAGGTATTCCTAATTCGAGAGACGCGATGTGTTTCGATGATTTCATTAATGATTGGTTAATCAAAGGTAGTTAGTTTTTTAATGAAAAGAGTCCAATCATAAAGAACACCATGGCCAAATTACAATGTAACTTCCGTGAACACGTTCGGTTATGCTAACGATCCAATCCTTTATGGATTTTAAACTAACAGTTCCTTAATTAACTAAATAATCCCTCAAGCTGGGTGCAATTAGGGATGGCAATGGATCTAAAAAATCTGAGATCCGCGGATAACCGCATCCGTGATGGGCGGATAAAATCAAAAATCTTTACTCGTGGGTGGGCGATGGATGTAATCTTGTACCCGCTGATGGGTCGCGGGTGGGTGATGGATGTAATAGAGCTGTTACAGGTAAAATCCGATCTGAAAATCCTTAATACCCGTTTGAATAATCACGGATATACCTGTTCTAAATGGGTGAAAATCTCCACCTTGTATAAATTGCCAATACGTAATAATTTACTCCGTATAAGTTTCTACATTCCTCATATCATTTTGTTATCAAACCTTTTAGTAACCAGAGCATCTTACATCTATACATTACATGTATTATATAATCAAAGCATATCGTTGTTTGTTTCATTTATTAGACCATCTTAATAAAATTAATTTTTACCTATCGCTTAAGTAATTCGTCAACATATTGTTTGATTAGGTTTAACAAATAGATTTTGATTGTTAATTTTAAACATTGTAACTTTACATATATTAGCAAAAAATATAATATATATATATATATATATATATATATATATATATATATATATATATATATATATATATATATATATATATATATATATATATATATATATATATATATATATATATATTCTCATTTTATTATATCATAAACCTGGATATATGATTGAATGATGTTTTTCATGTCACTTTGAATTATGTAAAGATATTTATTTTTTTATATTTGAATACTTTAATTTACATATACTTCATGAATAAGATCTGCGGGTGAACCTGCGACCCGCGAATATCCGTGGGTACGTGCATGGATCTAAAAATAAATCCGTTAATCAAGATCCGCGGGCTAATGAATCTTCAAAAAAACCGCGAGTGCGGGTGATGGATGTAGTGAATCTGCGCCCACGACTCGCGGGTGCCATCCTTAGGTGCAATGCTTGAGACCGCGTTGTGGTGCAATGTACTTGCCAATACTGGATCATTTCCATGGCATAACGTAGCAGAGGTACAACTTACAACAACCTTTGTTCTTCAGCGTGCACTTACTAAGTTTATATGCTTAGTGGCTATTCCTGCATGGTTCAAACCGTGTACTCCAAGTCTTAGTCAGAGTTTCCATTACAAAAGGGACATCTGCCGGAATCCATAGCTCAGGTTGACTTACTACAACCGGTGTGCCTCTGTCAAACTTGTTATGTATTCAACAGAGTTCTCTTACTAATGGGTGACACATATAGTGTACTCTCAATCGGTGTTGCGACTTTCCAATAACAGAGCCAATAACTACGTTCTATTAGTTGGAAAAACGATTGAGTTCAAAACATAATCGGAAGGCATCTCAACAACATACACATTCCACAATATTATTTCAGCAGTGTAACTAATTACATCATAGCGTACACAAAAGATAACTACTCGCTAATCATGGCAATAATATCACCTATCATAATAACAAAAGACATTATACAAGATAGAAGTATTAGTAGATTAATTGAGTTCCAAAAGTACAAAAGTGACAACTTCAGAAGCACCTCCAATCATTTACAGACTCTGTTTACCGCCTACTCTCGCTAATCGATAGTTACATTACAATCCTAGAGAGAAACTAGAGAGAAGTGAGATTAAGAGTGAATTGTGTGTTGAAGTGTGTGGAAAATGGGATGAAAATGGCCTTTAAATAGAAAATTCCAGACCGTGGCAAGTTGTATGTCATGACCGTATAATTTGGGCAAGCCGTGTGCACTGGCCATATACGAGGGCCGTGTGCACTGGCAACCCATTTGTGGTGGCCATATTCACCAGACCATGGTAAGCCGTATGGCTTAAGGCAAGCCGTATACCATGTCCGTTTGGCTCTGAATTTCACCTTCCGAGGTCGTAACTTTTTATTCATCGTTTTTGCTCTAGTTTCTTCGCTGTAAGCCTTTTTCTTCGATTCTTCTTCCATCGCCTTAGTAATTACTTGATCAACCAAATAAAGCAAACAAACGCTTATTTCTTTGATAAAGTCAATTAATTTATAATTTTAGGGCTGAATATCGGGGGTACAAAAATGACTTTTTAGCTGATATCAGCTGGTCCTGCTGTGTAGAACAACACTTAGTAGCAGCAGTCAACGTTTTGCTGTTTCATCAAGCCATAACTTTCTAATCGCAACTCCATTTTTGACAAATAAACTGTCTATAGAAAGGTGAGAGCATATACTTTTCTATGGTAATGACCTAAGAGATTATATCAGAATATGTGGGACCCAAAAATCAATTGAAAAAAGGCTGTATAAAAATGTAGGATATTTCAAGTGTTGGTATTTTCTATAGCATTTTACATAAAATGTTGGCTAAACATACCAACAATTTATCATTTCTCTTTTTTTATTGTTTAGATCCTAATCACAATGAGAATTCATTAGCCAAGTAGTAATCATTTTCCAAACATAAAGCATATTACATCAGTTGCATTCAAGATGTTGGAGACTGATATGCCTAAATCGGACGGTTTTAATTATGTGGTGTCGTTTGGTGACAATCGTCGGAATTAGTTATCAGAAAAGGATAATAGTTTCTTAATTTATATTTAGCGGGGCCTAAATCCACTTTTTAACTTTCTAGGGTAGAAAGTGTAAGTTAACCTAGGGTCGTGTTTTTGAATGGTTTAACGAATTGAAAATCTAGTGGATAACTGTCTTTGGTTAAATTATCTAGGTGAAAGATAGTAGTTGTGTAACGACCCTGGTTTTTCCAACGTTTATTTATTAATAATTGTTATTATTAATACTTGTGATTAAACGAATGTATGTTATTACATTTACTTGATGCCATGATTAACCGTACTTAACTTTAATTGCCCGAAACGTCTTTGTGACACCCGAAACTTTTACGAATAATATTTTAGAATATTATTTACATTCATGATTAATTTATTAATCATTTTAATTAACTATGGTTATTAGTTAATTACTTGGGCTTTAATTGGATTCATTTGTTAATTACATACAACTTGGGCTTTTAATTGAACATGGGCTTATAAAGCCCACCCTACACCCTTAAGTGGACTAGTTAGCCCATACATGCATGTAAGTAATCCATTTAAACTTAACTAGTTAGTTAAAGACTTAAGGAATCTTGTTAACATACAATCCCCATGCATGGCCATCCATTAACCAACTTTTTCAAGCTTTACATACAAGTGACCAAGGAACAACTCCTTCCTCCCTCCCCATTGCAGCTGGCCGTCGGCCTTTGTGTAGGCCAAGGGAGTTCTTTTTTCAATTTTTCCTTATTACTCTTCACTAGTCTTCATTTCTCACATACACACAAAAATTACTTGTAACTTCTCTCATTTTTCTCTCAAGGTTTCTTTCTTTCTTGTAAGTAAATGGAACTTCTTTTCTCTTCTTCTTTTCTTACAAAAACCGAACCATAACAACCCTTAAACATCATCATCATTTGTTGTTCATTGTTGTTTTGTTACTTGTTCTTGTTTAATGTTTGATTACTTGTAGTTACTAGTTGTTGTTACTTACTTACATGTACAAGAATCAAACTCATTAGTTTCATTCTTCTTTTATCTTGTATCACAAGAACACTCAAGAACATAAACTTACTAGTTATGTTCTACATATACTTTCTTAAAAGATTGCAAGTTCATGTGTTGATTAAAATCATACTTGTGATTCATGAAGTAAACTTCAATTTTACTTTCTTAAAGATCAAACTTTGGTTTGAATCTTTAAAGTATGAACAACCATGAACAAGTTACTTGTTTACTTAGCTTATTTACTTCATTTACTTGCACTTTATTTTCATGTTATTGGTTGTTATTGGTCAAATGTTACTAGTTAACTTTGATCTCATTAATCTTGAACTAAAAGTTAACTTTGAAAGTTCAAGAACACACAAATAAGCTTTCTTTAATTATAACTTTGTACACTTATGTTAGATCTAGACTTTTGAGTCTTGGATCTTCAAGATCAAACTAAGAACTATGTTCTACATCTTAAGATCTTGATTTCATAAGTTTACTTTCAAGTTTGTAGTTCAATATTACTTTTAAAGTTCATGTATGTGTTAGATCTAAGACTTTGATGTAACTTTGGTTCATCAAAACACTTGCAACACTTAAGTGAGTTGTGCTTCATGTCTTAGACTTACACTTGGGTTATGATGGTCAAACCATGGTAAAGATGATGTAAACACATCAATTAGTTGTACACTTGAAGCTATAGGCATCAAGGATGAGAACCATGATGAACATCAAGCACCAAACTCACAGGAACCCATTATTTTTCTGCTTTCTGTCTTCTACCTACTATTTTCTGGTTTCTGTAACAGACCGGTGCACCTGGGCTACTGTAACCTTGATTTTCAGATATATATTTTTGAGTATATAACTTTTCATATTTGACTCGACTTAATCCGAGTTACGTTTTAGGATTTATGGCCCTCCGATCGTCACTATGTCCTTTTAACGTTGTGCAGAAATTTCTGACCTACTCGCACTTAGACCATCGCCACGGTCAAACGAAGATGAGTTTGCTTCTATAAATTTTACCACACTTAAAGGACTCATGTACGGAGCCGTGGCCACTGGTCTCACCTTAATTCAGTAAGGGTAGAGGCCGTGGTGACTGATCGAATCAGCTTTTGTTTTAAACTACTTTCATGAACGAAATTTACTTTACGCCTTTTGTTTGATGATGAATGATGATGACCCTTAAGACCTTATTTACATACTTTTAAACCTTTTCAGATGATTTACTGACTTAGTACTATTTGACTTAGGTTGAGGACCCGTTTGGACAACCTTCATTACTTGCTTACTTTCCGAGTCATACTTTACCGCCACTTTATCATTGTGAGTTATAGCATTCCCTTTTTACTTTAACTATTTTGGGAACTGAGAATACATGCGAATTTTATGTTTTACATACTAGGCATGAGTACTTAAACTTTATATATGGGTGGGTTATACAACGGCATAAACATTCCCTTTAGCTCGGTAACGTTTAATCATTGGTTTTTGAACCGTGAACGCGAATCTTAGATATGGATCCATAGGGTTTGACATCCCCACTCGGGCTAGTCGCGCTAGCATTTAATGAGTGTTTAATACTTCGTAAACATACGCACTTGCCAAGTGTACTTTCAGGGGGTATAAACATTAAGTTAGTTACCAAGTGCCCACGGTTAACATATACTTTATCATACTGTTTTGAAACGCTCTTTGTAGCGCTGAAATCTCGTGGCCTACCTTACATACTGTTATACTTAAACTATAGCTCACCAACCTTTGTGTTGACGTTTTTAAGCATGTTTTTCTCAGGTGCTTAAGATTATTTGCTTCCGCTGTCGTGCTAGTCTTGCCGTAGACACCCGCTGCTCTAGTGTTATCACCGCATGAACTGTTTATCTTGCATTCAAACTTTAATACATTTGAAACTATGTTTTGTAACGACCTAAGGGTCACATACATTTATTCGTGCTTGCTATTCGTAGAAGCATACTGTTGGTGTAAAACAATTGACGTCGGTTATGACGTCATCTTTTTATCATGAATGCAACTTCTTTTATTACAGCATATAGTACTTAACCTTGTAATGATCCTGTTGTTGATGATTTGTACACGATGGTTTTGTACGGGGCATCACATTTGGTATCAGAGCATTGGTTGTAGGGAATTAGGTTGCATTAGTGAGTCTAAGACCGACCCGAGTAGGATTCACTAATAGGACTAATCTACAACTTGCTAGTTTACGTGTTTTTACTGAACTTACTGCATGATGCTGCTTGCTTTTACTGCTATATGTCGTATGCTACTACATGATTTCACTACTGTATGATATCACTTGCTTTTGATTGCATGCTACTTCTGTACGATTCTTTATTATTGCCATGCTACTTATTGTTATACATGATTTAAACTGTTGGCCTAATACGTGCTTGCTTTATGACTTACTGACATGGAAAATTTATTTTTCCTTGTTCAGATGTCGGATGTTCCACCTGCTATTGTTTTGGGCAGTTTAGACTCGTCAGCCACTCCACCTGCTGCTGCTGCCGACACACCGATCCCGCTACCCATGAGTGACCCCGACGCTTCATCTTCCTGGACTAGCAGCCAGGCACCTGCACCAGTGGCTACTATTGACGGACAAGTGGACCCTACGGAGATTCCAGCTCCGTCTGCTCCCGGATCCTCGGAGCCACAGCCCCGCATCGGTGGTGTTGTGATTCCCGCAGAGTTCAGGGAAGGGCCATTCCGTAACCATATGCGCATGCCGTGCCGACGCGCTCCTAATGGACGTTTAGTGCCGATTTCGCCATTCAGATACAGACAGATGATGGCCACCCACGGACTGCCAGTTCAGCCACCCGTACAGCCACCACATGATTCGGACGACCCGTCATCCACTGATGCTTCATCCGACGACACCTCCTCAGACGACTCCAGTGATGATGAGGACCATGCTGATGCACCTATTCAGCCACCCTCCACCCCGCCGAAGAAGCGGTATCGCTTCGACGGTACCATCATTCCGGGGATCAACGGAGGACGAGCCTTCACTGACGCGTTTGGTCGACGTCGTAGGGTTACTTCTCGTAAGCGGCTTGTGTCGTACCCTGCCGACCCACAAGTACGTAAGGCACCCCATTACGTACTGACTATTTCTGGAGCTGGAACATCTGCACCACGTTTCGTGCGGTCTGCACCACCCGCACCACCGGCACCACCCGCACCACCTGCACCACCAGCACCACCTGCCCCACCATCTCCCACTGTCGAGGAATTGACAAGGGAGGTGGGAATCCTCCGAGCTCGAGTTACTGAGCTCGAGGAGCAGTTGGCTCAGGTTTTAGACATCCTACACCCACCTTCACCGTAGGACCTTTTGTATTAGATTTCATGATGTAATCTAGTTGTAGTTTCATATTTCACTTATGTACTGTACGAATCTATCATGATGTATGAAACTTATTATTAATGAATGGAAACTTTGTGATGTTACTTTTTGCACAAGTGTTCTATTTACGTTACTGTATGGTGTTTTGCGGTACTTGTATCAACATGCGTTACTTAATTAACATGTGTTGTGCTGTTTACATGTTAGTTGTTATATACTATATTATTATATATTGAATGCTGGATTTTGACTTGAGTCAAAATGTTTGTATAGAACACCATGGCTAACGGTCGATCCACACCTACTGCTGCTCAAATTGAAGAGATGATCCAAGAACGTGTAGCCGCAGCCATTGCGGAAATGCAACCCCAAGCTCCACCGCCACCGCCACCACCACCGGTTATTCAACCCGTTTGAAATGGGTGTACTTACAAGGAATTCCAGAGCTGTAAATCACATAACTTCAGCGGCACTGAGGGACCAGTTGGTCTCACCAGATGGTTCGAGAAACTTGAATCAGTATTTCGAGTTAGCAACTGTTCGGAGGACAACAAAACCAAATTTGTTTCTTGCACGCTATCTGACGGCACGCTCACGTGGTGGAACACAATGGCACAGGCACAAGGAATTGATGAGGCGTATGCTACGCCATGGGAAGAATTTAAGTGTGCCATGATTGAGGAGTATTGTCCGAGAACCGAGATACAAAAGATGGAAATGGAATTCATGCAGTTAAAGGCCGTCGGGAACGACCTTGATGGTTACAACAGGAGATTTTTGGAACTAGCCCTGATGTGTCCGAAAATGGTCACCCCAGAATTCAAGCGAATGGAGAGATACTTCTGGGGACTCCCTAAGATCATTAAAGGAAACGTCACCTCGTCCAAACCACCAAAAGTTCCTGAAGCGATGCGCATGGCGCATACTTTAATGAATCAAATAACCATCGATGAACCGGAGAAAACTAAGTCTGAAGCGGGTACTAGTGAGAAGCACAAATGGGATAACCACAACAACAACAACAGGGGAAGGAACTATGAACAGAACCCGGCGAAATGACATGAGGGTTTCAGAGGAAACAACAACGGTGGAAACCCCAACAACAACACCAACTCCAACCCGAACTACAAGGGAACCCTACCTCAATGCAAGAGGTGTTACAAACACCACACTGGGTATTGCAATGTTGTCTGCGAGAAGTGCCAATGGTCTGGGCATGTTGGAAAAGACTGCAAGGTCACCACTTTGAATGGGAAGCCGAACCCCACAGGGCCGAAGAAGTGTTACGAATGCGGGTAGACGGGCCATTTCAGAAATGCGTGTCCAAATAAGCGAAAAGATGGCGGACCACCGCGCGCTAGAGCTTTCAACGTTATTGCAAGGGATGCACGCGAAAATCCTGACTTGGTGACAGGTATATTCACAATCAACAACGTTTTAGCTTCTGTCTTGTATGATACTGGTGCGGATAGAAGTTATGTATGTAGACATTTTTGCGATAAGTTTAATTGGTCATTAGTCCCGTTAAAAGAGAGTATGCTTGTCGAAGTCGCCAATGGAAAACTTGAAAAGGTTGACCATATTAGTCGTGGAGCTATTATCAACATAGCTGGTGCAGATTTTGAAATTGATTTGATACCTATCAAACTGGGAAGTTTTGACGTGATCGTTGGTATGGATTGGTTGAGTAAGATAAGGGCCGATATTATCTGTGGAGATAAAGCACTTCGCATACCACAAGGAGACAGTGAGCCACTGATCATCTATGGAGAGAGATGTACCTCGAAGTTGAACCTCATTAGTTGCGTGAAAGTGTAAAAGATCATGAAGAAGGGACGTTTTGCTATCCTAGCACATGTGAAAGCGGTAGAAACTAAGGTTAAGAGCGTGAACGACGTTCGAATTGTGAACGAATTTCCGATGTCTTCCCAGAGGAATTGCCTGGATTGCCGCCGCAGAGAGCAGTAGAGTTTCAGATTGATTTAGTACCAGGAGCTGCACCGGTAGCTCGCGCACCTTATAGACTCGCACCTTCCGAGATGCAAGAATTACAAAGCCAACTACAAGAACTACTTGATCGAGGATTTATCCAACCAAGTTTCTCGCCTTGGGGCGCATCTGTGTTGTTTGTGAAGAAGAAGGATGGATCCTTCCGTATGTGTATCGACTACCGTGAACTCAACAAATTGACAATCAAGAATTGGTATCCTCTTCCACGAATTGATGATCTTTTTGATCAACTACAAGGATCGAGCATTTACTCAAAGATCGATTTGCGATCCGGTTATCACCAGTTGAGGGTGAAGGAAAGTGACGTGATGAAAACTGCGTTTAGAACTCGTTATGGTCATTATGAGTTTCTTGTGATGCCATTCGGGTTGACGAATGCACCTGCCGTGTTCATGGAAATTATGAATCGTGTCTGCAAGCCGTACCTGGATAAGTTTGTTATCATCTTCATATATGATATCCTCATCTACACTAAGAGGGAAGAAGAACATGAGCAACACCTCCGACTAGTTCTTGAACTCTTGAGACAAGAGCAACTTTACGCCAAATTCTACAAGTGTGAATTTTGGTTGAAGGAAGTTCAATTTCTAGGTCATGTTGTGAGCGACCAGGGTATCAAAGTTGATCCCGCCAAGATTGAAGCTATCAGCAAGTGGGAGACCCCCACTACTCCAACTCACATCCTCCAATTCCTAGGTCTCGCCGGTTACTACCGAAGGTTCATTGAAGGATTTTCTCTGATTGCGCGTCCTTTGACCGCACTGACTCACAAGGGTAAAAAGTTCATTTGGGAACCTGCACACGAATCAGCATTCCAAACTTTGAAGGGGAAGTTAACCTCCGCACCTATCCTATCACTTCCTGAGGGCAGTGACGACTTTGTTGTTTATTGTGATGCATCGAAGAGTGGTTTTGGTTGTGTACTGATGCAACGATCAAAGGTCATCGCTTACGCCTCCCGTCAATTGAAGATACACGAGTGAAACTACACTACCCATGATCTTGAACTTGGAGCCGTTGTCTTTGCGCTTAAATTGTGGAGACATTATTTGTATGGAACTAAGAGCACTATCTTCACCGATCACAAGAGTCTCCAGCACATCTCTGATCAGAAGAAACTGAATATGAGACAGCGTCGATGGATCGAGACACTCAACGACTACGATTGTGAACTTCGTTATCATCCTGGCAAGGCCAATGTTGTAGCTGGCGCTTTAAGCCGAAAGGAAAGGACGGCACCTCTTCATGTTAGGGCTCTGAACACCACCATCCATTCGAACCTCAACATCCAGATCAGAGTAGCCCAAGATGAGGCTCTCAAGGAGGAGAACATATCTCACGAACATTTAAACATACTTGTCTCTCGATTCGAGGTTAGGGAGTCTGGACTCTGATGTTATGCCGGAAGAATTTGGGTACCTCTTTATGGAGATCTACGGAACCTTATACTTGATGAAGCACACAAATCGAGATATTCGATTCACCCTGGAGCGGGCAAGATGTACCACGATCTTAAAGAACAGTATTGGTGGCCGAATCTTAAGAAGGACGTTGCGACTTATGTTGGTAAGTGTTTGACTTGCTCGAAGGTTAAAGCAGAGCATCAGAGACATTCTGGGTTACTTCAGCAAACGAAAATCCCATAATGGAAGTGGGAAAGGATCACAATGGATTTCATTACTAAGCAGCCGAAGACGGTGGGCGGATACGATAATATTTGGGTTATCGTTGACCGTCTTACCAAATCTGCACATTTCTTAGCGATGAAAGAAACAGATACAATGGAGAGACTTACTCAACTATACATCGAGGAGGTTGTATCTCATCATGGTGTACCTTTATCGATCATCTTCGATCGCGATCCCCGTTTTGCTTCTAGATTTTGGTGTTCTTTGCAAGAAGCCATGGGAACTCGTCTTGACATGAGTACTGCTTATCACCCTCAGACTGATGGGCAAAGTGAATGAACGATTCAGACCTTGGAAGACATGTTGTGTGCATGTGTCATTGATTTCGGAAAAGCCTGGGAAAGGCATTTGCCACTTGCCGAATTTTCTTACAACAACAGTTATCACTCTAGCATTAATGCCGCGCCTTTTGAAGCATTGTATGGCCATAAGTGCCGATCTCCTATTTTTTAGGCCGAAGTAGGCAAAAAGAAAATCACCAGACCCGAGGTAGTCCATGAGACAACGGAGAAGATTGCTCAGATACAAGCGAGACTCAAGACTGCACGCGATCGTCAAAAGAGTTATGCTGATCTTAAACGTAAAGACTTTAAATTCAACGTTGGTGATCGTGTAATGTTGAAGGTTGCACCTTGGATAGGTGTGATCCATTTTGGAAAACGTGGAAAGTTAAACCCACGATACATTGGTCCTTTTGAAATCTTGGAACGTGTTGGACCCGTTGCTTACCGTTTAGATCTACCAGCATAATTGAGCTCAGTTCATCCTACCTTCCACGTGTCAAACTTGAAGAAGTGTCTTGCTGCACCTGAACTTATCATACCATTGGAAGAACTTACAATTGACAACAAACTCCACTTTGTGAAAGAACCAGTTGAGATTATGGATCGTGAGATCAAAACATTTAAACGCAACAAGATTCCGATCATCCGAGTACGATGGAATGCCAAACGAGGACCTGAGTTTACTTGGGAGCGAGAGGATCAAATGATGCGGAAGTATCCACACCTTTTCCCGACTCCTCCATCTACCTCAGCTTAAAATTTCGGGCTGAAATTTTCTTTAACAGGTGGGTAATGTAACGACCCTGGTTTTTCCAACGTTTATTTATTAATAATTGTTATTATTAATACTTGTGATTAAACGAATGTATGTTATTACATTTACTTGATGCCATGATTAACCGTACTTAACTTTAATTTCCCGAAACGTCTTTGTGACACCCGAAACTTTTACGAATAATATTTTTGAATATTATTTACATTCATGATTAATTTATTAATCATTTTAATTAACTATGATTATTAGTTAATTACTTGGGCTTTAATTGGATTCATTTGTTAATTACATACAACTTGGGCTTTTAATTGAACATGGGCTTATAAAGCCCAACCTACACCCTTAAGTGGACTAGTTAGCCCATACATACATTTAAGTAATCCATTTGAACTTAACTAGTTAGTTAATGACTTAAGGAATCTTGTTAACATACAATCCCCATGCATGGCCATCCATTAACCAACTTTTTCAAGCTTTACATACAAGTGACCAAGGAACAACTCCTTCCTCCCTCCCCATTGCAGCTGGCCGTCGGCCTTTGTGTAGGCCAAGGGAGTTCTTTTTTCAATTTTTCCTTATTACTCTTCACTAGTCTTCATTTCTCACATACACACAAAAATTACTTGTAACTTCTCTCATTTTTCTCTCAAGGTTTCTTTCTTTCTTGTAAGTAAATGGAACTTCTTTTCTCTTCTTCTTTTCTTACAAAAACCGAACCATAACAACCCTTAAACATCATCATCATTTGTTGTTCATTGTTGTTTTGTTACTTGTTCTTGTTTAATGTTTGATTACTTGTAGTTACTAGTTGTTGTTACTTACTTACATGTACAAGAATCAAACTCATTAGTTTCATTCTTCTTTTATCTTGTATCACAAGAACACTCAAGAACATAAACTTACTAGTTATGTTCTACATATACTTTCTTAAAAGATTGCAAGTTCATGTGTTGATTAAAATCATACTTGTGATTCATGAAGTAAACTTCAAGTTTACTTTCTTAAAGATCAAACTTTGGTTTGAATCTTTAAAGTATGAACAACCATGAACAAGTTACTTGTTTACTTATCTTATTTACTTCATTTACTTGCACTTTATTTTCATGTTGTTGGTTGTTATTGGTCAAATGTTACTAGTTAACTTTGATCTCATTAATCTTGAACTAAAAGTTAACTTTGAAAGTTCAAGAACACACAAATAAGCTTTCTTTAATTATAACTTTGTACACTTATGTTAGATCTAGACTTTTGAGTCTTGGATCTTTAAGATCAAACTAAGAACTATGTTCTACATCTTAAGATCTTGATTTCATAAGTTTACTTTCAAGTTTGTAGTACAATATTACTTTTAAAGTTCATGTATGTGTTAGATCTAAGACTTTGATGTAACTTTGGTTCATCAAAACACTTGCAACACTTAAGTGAGTTGTTCTTCATGTCTTAGACTTACACTTGGGTTATGATGGTCAAACCATGGTAAAGATGATGTAAACACATCAATAAGTTGTACACTTGAAGCTATAGGCATCAAGGATGAGAACCATGATGAACATCAAGCACCAAACTCACCGGAACCCATTATTTTTCTGCTTTCTGTCTTCTACCTACTGTTTTCTGGTTTCTGTAACAGACCAGTACACCTAGGCTACTGTAACCTTGATTTTCAGATAGATATTTTCGAGTAGATAACTTTTCATATAGGACTCCACTTAATCCGAGTTACGTTTTAGGATTTATGGCCCTCCGATCGTCACTATGTCCTTTTAACGTTGTGCAGAAATTTCTGATCTACTCGCACTTAGACCATTACCACGGTCAAACAAAGACGAGTTTGCTTCTATAAGTTTTATCACACTTAAAGGACTCATATACGGAGCCATGGCCACTGGTCTCACCTTAATTCAGTAAGGGTAGAGGCCGTGGTGACTGATCGAAGTCAGCTTTTGTTTTAAACTACTTTCATGAACGAAATTTACTTTACGCCTTTTGTTTGATGATGAATGATGATGACCCTTAAGACCTTATTTACATACTTTTAAACCTTTTCGGACAATTTACTGACTTAGTACTATTTGACTTCGGTTGAGGACCCGTTTGGACAACCTTCATTACTTGCTTACTTTCCGAGTCATACTTTACCGCCACTTTATCATTGTGAGTTATAGCATTCCCTTTTTACTTTAACTATTTTGGGAACTGAGAATACATACGGATTTTATGTTTTACATACTAGGCACGAGTACTTAAACTCTATATATGGGTGGGTTATACAACGGCATAAACATTCCCTTTAGCTCGGTAAAGTTTAATCATTGGTTTTTGAACCGTGAACGCGAATCTTAGATATGGATCCATAGGGTTTGACATCCCCACTCGGGCTAGTCGCGCTAGCATTTAACGAGTGTTTAATACTTTGTAAACATACGCACTTGCCAAGTGTACTTTCAGGGGGTATAAACGTTAAGTTAGTTACCAAGTGCCCACGGTTAACATATACTTTATCATACTGTTTTGAAACGCTCTTTGTAGCGCTGAAATCTCGTGGACTACCTTACATACTGTTATACTTAAACTATAGCTCACCAACCTTTGTGTTGACGTTTTTAAGCATGTTTTTCTCAGGTGCTTAAGGTTATTTACTTCCGCTGTCATGCTAGTCTTGCCGTAGACACCCGCTGCTCTAGTGTTATCACCGCATGAACTGTTTATCTTGCATTCAAACTTTAATACATTTGAAACTATGTTTTGTAACGACCTATGGGTCACATACATTTATTCATACTTGCTATTCATAGAAGCATACTGTTGGTGTAAAACAATTGACGTCGGTTATGACATCATCTTTTTATCATGAATGCAACTTCTTTTATTACAGCATATAGTACTTAACCTTGTAATGATCCTGTTGTTGATGATTCGTACACGATGGTTTTGTACGGGTATCACAAGTTGGCTAAAAGCTAAAAGTGCTAACTACGGAAAGGTAAAAGTGATGGATGGATATTCGGAGTATGCAGATCATGAAAATGTTGACCAATATATCAGTTTGGGCTAGGGAAAGGTAATTAAGTTAATGTTAAGACTAGAATTAGAACAGTGTAGATCTGGTTGGATGAGCCAATTATACAGACCTACCTATCACTAGACTCTCAGAATCCTCGTTGAGTAGTGAAAAGTATGTCACTGTGGTTGTATAATTGAAGGGTACATAAACCTCGAAGGTTATTCTTAGTGAAGCACCGGGTTTGTTAGTGAGTTGAGCTCTTATCCTAACCCTTGTTATCAGTCTAGGGAACTGAATAACAATGTGTTGTGTTGAGTGAACACTGATCACAAATGGAAGGAGTCTGTCGGGTCAAGTTAACAAAACATTAATGTAAACTAACAACCATTCCATCCTACTAATGAGATTATACTAATCTAAACATTACACAACATTATAGTTGATAAACTAAAAGTAGATAGAAATCTAATAGATACCTAAAACAGTTGATATGACTTAACCCTAAGGCAACAATCAAACAAGAACATGCAATAGGAGTGGGTCACACAGTTAAGGTACTAACTAGATCTTAGTGGCTCCTAAGAGGTCTCCTTGGAACAACTAATACGCATACTAGGTCATTCATGTCTCAATTGCTAAGTTCCGTGTCCTAAAAGCGCACTAGATGCCTCTCGGGAACACCGGTCATACCGAGTTCATAGAATCTTCAGGCATAGTATAAACAAGGGTCTTAGTCCTATGAAGTAGCTAGGTTCATATAGATGGATAAGTCCTGATCACAACGTAGGTTGGTCAATCCTCAAGAAGCTAGCATACAAACCTATCGGGGTTACAGTTTCAGCATAACAACAGTAATCGTACTAATTTAACATAACTACGCTAACCCAAACTTCTATCATGGCAACTGTGAAGGCCCGTCCTTATCCACCTGGACGAAGTCTCCAACATTTGGTCCCATTGCAAGGTACTGACCTCTATATGCCATGAATGACTCCAAGTAATATCTTTAAATTGAGCAAATGCACAGCGGAAGATTTCATTCGTACCTGAGAATAAACATGCTTAAAAGTTTCAACCAAAAGGTTAGTGAGTTCATAGGTTTATCATAAACAATCATTTCCAGTATTTTAATAGACCACAAAATTTTCATTCCATCTTTCATAAACATCATACAGGCTTATAGCAATCTGCATAAAAATCAGTTATATGGATTGAACACCTGGTAACCGACATTAACAAGATGCATATAGAATATCCCCATCATTTCGGGACTCTCATCGGACATGATAAAATCGAAGTACTAAAGCATTCCAAATTCCAGAATGGGGTTTGTTAGGCCCATAGATCTATCTTTAGGATTCGCGTCAATTAGGGGCCATTTCCGTTCCATAATTCTTGGGGTACAAAGCTAAAAAGGGGCATATTCGATTCGATAATCCAACCATAGAATGTAGTTTCAATTACTTGTGTCTATTTCGTAAAAAATTTATAAAAGCATCGCATGTATTCTCATTTCCAAAAATATATATTGCAAAAGTATTTAAAAAGGGAGCAAATGAAACTCACAATACGATATTTTGTAGTAAAAATATGCATACGACGGAACTGAACGATGCAGGGTTGGCCTTGGATTCACGAACCTATATCAGTTATATATATTAAAACATACAATAATATTCAAACAAGTTTATATATATTAATTATATAATATATTACTTATTTAAAATAAGAATGTATTTATTATGTCAAGTGTTATATATATCTATATGTTATTTTTATATTAAAATAGTAAATTAAATATACTTATGATAAATGT